>NW_017100518.1:75882-76779 GCF_001263275.1 Habropoda laboriosa | reverse complement strand
GATGTCGAAATAGGTAAAATTTGGGGAATTTCTTTTATAGGTAACTACTAAATGTAAAATTTCAATTTTCTAAATTTCTGCTTCTCAAAAATGAGAGAAAACAGCTGAAAGCTATATCCTCTGAAAAAATAGAAACTTTTCATTTACCAGTTACCAACAAAAACAATTCTCAAACTTTTTTACCAGTTACCAACAAAAACAATTCTCAAACTTTACCCATTTTTACCAACCGCAGGATTGAGTACACTCCTTCGAAACGAAACAATTCCCTCGTCGTTCTCCACAACATTGTACAATATTGTTCCGTCTACCTCGTATTTATTCGCTTAATTATTTAAACAGAAACTACCGTATCATTGGTGTTCAATTCGATCGAGCTTGATGCAACATCAGTCATCGGCAGCTGGAACGGCATTTATTAATCGTTTTACTTCCAGATCTATGATTACCGATTACACACGCCCATCGAACTTTACCTTAACGGGTTTTGACCCTACGCTTTTACGCGGCGCTTTAATACGTGAAATTTTTCTCCGCATACTTTCCAGACAATGCTTCCGGTGTCATGTAAACGAAAAAACAAAAAAGAAAAAAAGAGAAGAAAGTAAAAGCTGGCAGAGCAGCGGAGAGAAACGATTTTACCCCTTTTACGTATCTCTAACACCGTCTTAAGGATTGTAGCGCTTAGCATATTTCCGTCAAAGTAAACGTCCCTGGCATCCTCCTCGAGGGAATACCAAAGGTCAGCCGAAAATTTAATAAGTAAATTACTTGAGGGAGGGCAACGAACGACGCTACAAGAGGGGTGGTCTATTTCTAAGGTATCAGATTGTATCGAGCTGTAGCTGGAGGAACCAACAAAAGTATTTCATCGATGTGTACATGTTTAATGGTAGG
>NW_017100518.1:58083-75675 GCF_001263275.1 Habropoda laboriosa | reverse complement strand
TGAAGGTAAAGAATATTTACTTCGAAATAATTAATATTAAATAATAACGATCTGTACATGTTTTTAATGATAAGTTTTTACAAGGAGGATTTATTAGAAAAAAATCGACAATTTAGATTGTGAGAATTGAACTAAAATAAAGCTTGAATTAAATAATAATTTGAAGATAAAGGACATTTACTTTTGAAAAATTACTACTGAACGATTAGTAGGTAAAAAATATTTATTTTTGAAATAATTCATATTAAATAACGATACATGTTTAACGTTAAGATTTTAAGAGATCTTATTTACTAGAAAAAGATTAAAGTTGAAGAATTGAAACAACGAATGTAGAATTTAGATTGCTAGAAATAATATAAAATTAATCTTTGATCGAATAATTATCAATCGAATATTAAATAATAATTAGAAAGTAAAGAATAAAAGGAACTGTCCTCTAAAACGTTGACTAAACTTTCACTTCTTTTTTACATGTTACAAGAATCTAGAACAGTTTCTAATTTTTTTTCCATCGACATATTAATAACCCTCCAATCATAGTGATTAAGACAATGGCTAAAAAAGGTACCTATTACTTCACGTGTCTTAATTTAGAGCAGATACACTACCGGCCAAATGCTTGGAATCACTATGCATCGCAAGTTGCACGAAAATTCTCAGAAAAAAAGTTAGCATATATAATAATTTATCATTCAAATGAATTGAAATGAGGTAAAGTGCTATTGATCTCCGCAACACGAATTTCAAATCAATAAAGAATTAGTAAATTGGCAGGTGATTCCAAATTTTTCGCCGGTAGTGTCTATGTATGGACGGTTTTGAAATCTCGAAGTGGTTCCGAAACGAGGTGTCTCCTTGAAATTGTCGAAGCAAGATCTGACATCGTTGTCGCCCTCGATACTGATAGCAGAGATGCCGAAAACACTAAGGGCGGTAAGAGTTGACGCATAGCCGTCGCGGTAAGTTTCCTAACTATGATCAACTATGCAACACGCCATTACTGTGTGTAGTTTGGGAACAGAGGTGAAGACTTTGTGTCCCGCGTACAACTATCTTGTCTTCCCGTGGACCGAAAGTCTCCGGCGAAACCGTGATAATCGCGCAACTCTAAGGAAATTTCGCCATGCCTGCTTTAAGATCGTGTCATTCTCAGAACGATCAATTTTAACGAGACGAAAGTTTCTGATAATAATTTGCATTTATTATTGAAAGTACAGTGAAATAATTATCCTCGATAATGCACGTTGTGAAATAAAATAGAACGAAATAAATTTAAATACCGGTTAATGTTAATTTTACGATATTTATACCGGTACGAAATTTATTATCGTTCGTGATCTAATTTTTTTTATTGGTAACTGAAAATGTGAATAAGAATCAATTTTTTTTTCAATTTTTTGTATTGTGTACATAAAGTAACAGAAAAGAAATTTAAATAGGGTTTAATGTTAACTTTACGATATTTATGCTGGTATGAAATTTATTTCCGTTCGTGCTCTAATCTTTTCAGAATTTTTTAAGTTGTGCAATGTTAAATTAATATTAAGGAAATTATTAGTGACTAGAAGTGTAGATATAAATCAATTTTTCAGAATTTTCAGAATTTTAAGTTATGAAATTAATATTAAGGAAATTATTAGTGACTAGAAGTGTAGATATAAATCAATTTTTCAGAATTTTCAGAATTTTAAGATATGAAATTAATATTAAGGAAATTATTAGTGACTAGAAGTGTAGATATAAATCAATTTTTCAGAATTTTCAGAATTTTAAGATATGAAATTAATATTAAGGAAATTATTAGTGACTAGAAGTGTAGATATAAATCAATTTTTCAGAATTTTCAGAATTTTAAGATATGAAATTAATATTAAGGAAATTATTAGTGACTAGATGCGTAGATATAAATCAATTTTTCAGAATTTTCAGAATTGTAAGATATGAAATTAATATTAAGGAAATTATTAGTGACTAGATATGGGAATATGAATGAATTTTTCAGAATTTTTTGAATTGTGCAATGTCGGATTAATATCAAAGGAATTATTAATAGCTAGAAGTATGAATATGAATCACGAGGAATAGACAGTAAAAGTATTCGAAGGATTTGCTCGATATTTCGCGAATCGAGGGATTGCATCGGTGTAAGATTTCATTGAGAACGAGGTCGGCCACCCTCCTTTGAAGAATGTGCTTTAGGCAGACCAAGATAGGGTACGAGGGGTTGTACTGCTTGAGCTAATCGATATCGCAATCTCATAAGATGGTAAAGTATTTTAAAGTCGAGTTTCTGATGGAACATTGCATATACCTATATACATTCACGAATACGAAACAGATTCCCTCTTCGATCTTCCAGAAAAATTGAATAACACTTTGTTCTTCGTCTTCGTATCACTCAAACGATCATAGATTTAAAAAAAAAAAATCAGAACTACTTACATCAGAATCCATGCTTATTCATAAGACATTAAATTGCAAATGACAATTACTTTGTCAAGTAATGTTTAATAAAAATAAATAAATAATCAAGCTAAATTATAATTTTTCACCTAAATAAATTTCAATTTAAATACTGTTAAGGTGTTATCACTATTTTTATTATTTTTGTTTGTTGGATTATTTATATTAATATAATTACAACTAAAGTAAAACCTCTTACAACGCGGGAAATATAATGCAAATAAAATTCCACCAATATCGCTTTTCGGATCAAATTTAATTCACTCAAAATTCCAAAATTTCAAATTTGTATGATTTCCTTCTTTTCATTTTTTATCGCGCTATACGGGGAAAGTAGGAATTTTTTCATCGCGATATACGGGGTCCCACCGTAAATATATTACTAATTGGGGATGCTAGTAAACAGAGAGAAAGAGAGTGAAACGTAAGCGAGAGCGAGACGCATAGTAAAATATTCTATTAAAAATTTTCCCAGTTTTCTTGTAAACATTTCCACATTAATTTATATCCTCGTATTAGTATATTATTGCATAAACTTCATATTGCAAGTCAACGACCATACTTTCATCAAAGTTCGAGGATATTCCCATTCACGTTTCTCTCACTCTACAAAGAGCGAAGTAAATAATTTTCGACAGAGAGTTGGCACGAGCAATACGAGACTGCATATGGCACAGGCAGATGCTTTAAAACTGAACCCACTTTTCTCCTCTTCTCGCCAGATTCGAGCTGTGTGAAACTAAACGTATTCTTCACGCGCGTGTCGAGTTTCGTCAAACCTGGTCTTTTTTGCACGAATGTCACACGACACCTATGGAAACCGCCCAAAACATAATCCAGAGTGTGGTGTACGCGCGTCCCGTTGCTGTAATTAGGGTGATATTTTCATAGAAGCTATTGGGGTAAGGTGTACCGCAAATACTATTACTATGAGCGTTATTAGAGGTCTAAAGTTGCCCCCTAAATACACAGTAGCGAGGTGTTACGTTACCGTGAACACAGGCGACAAACTTGGCGGGAGTTTATTTGGGACGTTCAATTCTTTCGGATGGTGTTTTATTGAAACACACTTGCGTTTTGTTGAACTAATAATCATTCAAGAATACCGACGAAAATTCGTGACGATTAGTATATGTAATTGGAGAAACTGACGAGGGTTCTGTATTCAATTCAATTTTTGCTAAAATGTGGTTTTTTAAAAGAAGCTTTTTTCGTTTCTTCCAATTCTCAATTGATCACAGTGGATCGTACTTCGATTATTTTTATCAAAATTATAGGCGTTAAAATTTCATTAAATGCTAGGTCATTTCATCTGCAACAGCCTAAGAAACAACCTAAGAAATATCCTCAGAAACGTGTTTCTTTTATTCAGTTAAAAAAAAAAAGAAACGAACAAATACCAAAAGCATCGAATCATTCTGATTTATTCTTCAACCTCCGCGCTACTTACGATCTCCTCGCGAACATGATCCTAACGAAACCTACATTCCTAATTGCCCACTCCGTTCCCAACAATTCTCCCCGGCAAAACAATCCCAAAGTCTTGCTCATTTAAATCTCTTCGTAGCCTGTCGAAGCACCGTTTACGGTCAACACTTCACCAAACACAACGGAAAAGAATCGACTCTCTCTCTAAGCATCGCAACCTAGGAAATAGACCGTCGACTCGACTCTTTAGAAGGCTGGCTGCGGTGTACAGGCTACGTTCGTTCACGTACTTACGATTCCCGCTAGAACAAACAATTCTCTCGCACCTTTCCAAACAAAAAGCCGCTGCAGGTACACTTAACCCGGAGCTGTTCGCCCCGTGTTCGAGCGTATTCAACACGTTGCACGGCTAATGCCGGATCAGAATGGTAGAACATCGACGGAGAACGGGCAAGAAATCGCGATCCGTCCGCGCGGTAGAAAAATCGATCCGATAGGGAACAAAACGTTCCGTTCATCCACGACTTCCTGCTGGCCGGTTCTTCTGGCCAGCTCGTGATTCTTCCAGAGAGCGCGAGAGAGAAAGAGGGAGAAATATAGAGAAAGAGATAAAGGGAGAGCGAAGGAGAGAAAGACAGGGGAGACGAGAAGAGACGAGGGGAGACAAGGAGAGACGAGGAGAGACGAGAAGAGACAGGGAGAGACGAGGAGAGACAGGGAGAGACGAGAAGAGACCAGGAGAGGCGAGGAGAGACAGGGAGAGACGAGGAGAGACAGGGAGAGACGAGAAGAGACCAGGAGAGACGAGAAGAGCCAGGGAGAGACGAGAAGAGACAGGGAGAGACGAGAAGAGACAGGGAGAGACGAGAAGAGACAGGGAGAGACGAGAAGAGACCAGGAGAGGCGAGGAGAGACAGGGAGAGATCAGAAGAGACCAGGAGAGGCGAGGAGAGACAGGGAGAGACGAGAAGAGACAGGGAGAGACGAGAAGAGACCAGGAGAGGCGAGGAGAGACAGGGAGAGATCAGAAGAGACCAGGAGAGGCGAGGAGAGACAGGGAGAGACGAGAAGAGACAGGGAGAGACGAGAAGAGACAGGGAGAGACGAGGAGAGACAGGGAGAGACGAGAAGAGCCAGGGAGAGACGAGAAGAGACAGGGAGAGACGAGAAGAGACAGGGAGAGACGAAAAGAGACAGGGAGAGATGAGAAGAGACCAGGAGAGGCGAGGAGAGACAGGGAGAGATCAGAAGAGACAGGGAGAGACGAGAAGAGCCAGGGAAAGACGAGAAGAGACAGGGAGAGACGAGAAGAGACCAGGAGAGGCGAGGAGAGACAGGGAGAGACGAGAAGAGCCAGGGAGAGATGAGAAGAGACAGGGAGAGACGAGAAGAGACCAGGAGAGGCGAGGAGAGACAGGGAGAGATCGAAAGAGAGGAGAGGCAGAGAGAGAGATTGAGAGAAACGCAGGAGAGACAGAGAGAGATCGAGCGAATGAGAGAAACGGAGTGTGAAGGAAAGAAAGAGAGAAAGAGAGAGATAGTCTGCTGGTTTCTTTGGAGTTACGTTAATACCAGGCCACCCCACCCATCAGACCGGGGACAGGCACGCAGAACTGTGGCAAATGCAAATGTCGCGCGTCCGAGCTCCTCGCGTGCTCTCCGTGGGATCAACGATCGCAATCACCGATGTCACGGGCCGACTTATTGGCCACGATACGTCTAATAGATCGATAGCCAGCCATTATTATGCATCCCCCTGCTGTTCACCGGCGGGGCGGCCTGTCCTACAAATAACACGCCGCGCACCTTTTCTAATGAGCCGGCCGGCCGGACGTGCACGTGACCGGATCTCCGCGCGCTTCGATTTTGCGCGTAAACCCCCCTCTGGACAATCCGAACGATCGTGTTTCCGCTAGGCCGTGCGGTGCTTTAGAACAGCTGTCCGATTGCGAGAAACTTTGAATTTTTAGTACTTCCTAATGCTCGGTTTGTGATTTCTTTAAGTTTCTAAATATACTTGAGGATTTCTAAATAGGGTGATATTTGCATTGAAGTATGTCATCCTTTGAAATAGTTTGTATTCGATTGAGTGAATACAAATTTTCAATGGTTTGAATTTCATTGGCTGAATTTTAAGTTCGAATAATTTGAATTTGATTGGCTGAATCCAAATGGCGCTTACTCTAATGGCATTGGCTGAATTCAAATTTTCAGTATGTCGAATTTCATAAATTTCATAATTTTCAAAATCGAATATCTCGATTTTGATTGGCTGAATTTATAATTTGAACAGTTTGAATTTCATTGGCTGCATGTAAAATTCGTATATCATTGACTGAATTTAAATATCAGAATTTGAATATTTACAATTTGATCGACTAAACCTAAATTCTGAATAGTTCGAATTGAACTAATCCGAATCTAATTCATTCCACCTTTTCGCATAAGTTTCAACATTTCCCTTAAACCAAATATATCGATAAACTCTTCGAAGAAGTTACTCACCACATGGATGCCCTCTGAGTCCCTCCTAAGATCACCACTCCTCTGACCAGCTGTGACAGCGGCGCTCAAGTGATTATAGTGATGTTGATGTAACGTGTTGAGCGTCTGCGTGTACGGATCGCCGACGAGGTAATCGAGATGTTGCGGCTGGCCAAGACCCGGATGCTGAGGACTCGCCGGCGCGTGGTGGTGAGAGGGGAACGGGGGCGGGAAATAAGGGGGTTGAAAGTCGGAGGCGGTGGGCAACGACGCGCCCCCGTGATGGGGCATCCCGCTGCCGTTTCCATTGCCTCTGTGACCGTGGTGATGGGCGCCGGAATACGGCGAGGAATTTCCACCGCCCAGCGAGGAAATACCCCCGTGACCAGTTAAACGGTCCTGTTCACAGAAAAATCAAATCATTAGTATTTCGTACGCAAAATCATTATCTGTTTCTTCACTATTATAGCACGTAATCTTACAGCATACGAAATTACCGACCGTAGATAAGCGTAAAAGTTTCATACGTTTGTCTAACACTGTTTTAAAAATTATTTTTTAGTCTCTGGTATGCTTGCTACCACAGTTTCGTTAAAGCGTCACTCGCTATCTTTTGTGTCACTTTTGCTCACATTCTTAACCCTTTTAGGATCGCAGATTTTTGAGGAGCTCTCGCTAAAAAGCTCGGAGAATTTTTGTAATAAAAACACTGACCGAGAAGAATGAGGCTTTATAATTTAAAATCGTCCATAAAACAGTTAAACCAAATAAACTAGACTGTTTCATAGCCCTACAAAGCACCTTGCTTAAAAAATGAAAATCATGTGAATTCCCAAACATTTCAAAACACCCTGAAAAATGAGAAATTGATAGATAAGACATTTTTCTTTTTTATTGGGTGATTAAGGTCACATGCACCTTCTGAGGTTATTAGTGACCACAGTGAGTTTATTCGGTGGTGCAGTCTACAGTAGGTGGTATAAACCAAAATCTTTCAAAAAGTTTATAGCTCTTTTACTTGAATCTTCTTTTCGAAGCATGGTCAGTGAATTCGGCAAGTTACGTTGGATCCTTTTCATATTGTACTTTGTGCAGATTATCAGGATGTGATCGATGGAGTTTTGTATCCCGCAGATATCACGGTTGTTTGGTTCCTTTTTGGTGATGAGATGGGAGTGTGACCAGTTTGTGTGACCTATTCTTATTCTTGTTAGCTTTACTTGATCTTTCCTGTTCAGTAGCCAAGCCGGGTTGGCATCGATAAGACATTTTGTTATAAGTAAAGAGAGCAGAATTTTCGAGAGATGTTCAATTTTTTCTAACTACCTGCTTTTGATGTTTCATAGACAATCTATTCCGAGAAGCTTTCCTGTTCACAGTAATTAAATTTCCCACCTTACAACGTGCTACGTGCATGCACAACCTTCCACCATTGAAAAAGAAATTTTCTATAAAAATCCACAGACATTTAATCCATTAAATACCCACGTCTCCACCGAAAGAAGAACACAGAGAAAAAAAATGACGCGCATAAAGAAACTTAGAAAATGATCGATGTATGCTTCATCCGCTACAAAACGCTCATTCCACTGCGCACAGTGGTAGAGCTCAGACATTATCATGCCTCTGGCACACTCGATACTTCAACCCGTTACGATTCCACATAATTCATCCCCTCTAAACCGTGTATCATTCCGCGTTCACGCAGTTCTATCGGTAATAACTCCCTTCCACCAGATACCACACGCATTGTCCGTCTCTCGAATATTTTCACCGCGTTGCGCACACTCCTCAACGCGGCACTACTTACACCAGAATCTATCTCTACTGTAATTGAACGTAATCGTATCCGGCGCCGAGGCCTCACGCGTCGAAGCGCGCCAAAGGAGAAAAAAAAAGAAGGAAAATCAGGAAAAATAAAAAGTAATAACCATAATAAACGCGGGCAAGGTATACACGCACATACCTACGTAAACTTATCGTTCGTTGTCGGGCTCAACTTTCGCCGCTATTAAAAAATTACTGGTCACTGGTAATTGCGGTGACTAATGTACGCCGGCTTCGAGGGAGAAGAAGAAGGGAAAAGAAGAAAGAAAGAAAGAAAAAAATCGTGCCAGCCACGCTGGAGGTCTGTCATTATTGCAAACGACGAGTATATGGGACAGTGGCGCTTATTCGCCGAAGGTGGTAAGCATAAACGCGGATAAATACTATGCAAATCTTCTGGGCGAGCAACGCAACGCAAATAGCTTTGGGCCAGAATGTAGGTGTGTCGCCGATCTTTCCCCGCAGAAAATTGTATTAAGGTTGAACGAGTAACACCCGGACACGGAGCCCTCGATAACGCGGTAAAGTGTTATTAGAAATGATAAGCGTGGAAACGCATCGGTGGATAGAGGTAGACACAGTCTATATCGAGAGACGTTTACATATCGATCGTAATTTTCTTTATTTTCTCGTCGTTTTCGATTGCTTATCGAGTACAGAGTGACGACAAATCGGATGTGTAGGGTAATTCGTTTGATATATCACACGGTGACTGATAACAGGCTAGTGAGGAATATTGATGTTTTGGATCTCGAAGACGACGAGTGAAGTAAATGATTAGGAAGTTGGTTTATAGGAAGTCATTTCCTTTGGACGCTTTTCACTTCGTTGTGTTTGGTGGTGCCTTTTTTTGGGAGGAAGTGTCATTTTTTGCGAGTGTCTAGTGTAATTACTGAGTTGAAAGATTGATTTCTGAACTTTTTGTTGTGTGATTATGGTCCTTTTAAATTTGAGGGTGGTTTTTTATTGGGAAGTGTAATTTTTCGTGAATTTCTGAGGAAATTATCGAGTGAAAGGATTACTTTCAGAACTTTTTATTGTGTGATTATGGTTCCTTTAAAAATGTGTACCTTTGCCCAAAATATATACCTACTGTTGCTCATAAGTTTTGGACACGTACACTACCGGCCGAAAGTTTGGAATCACCGAGCATTGCAATTTACACAAAAATTTCCAGAAAAAAGTCAGCGACTTTGAGAATTTTTTATCATTCGAATCAACTGATATGAGACAAATTGATAAATGTAGAATCGAGATAAACTTCAAATCTATAAAAAATTTGCAGCAGATTTAATATTGATGAAAAGTGGGAGGTGATTCCAGACTTTTGACCGGTAGTGTATACATGACTTCTGATATACTCATCCAGAAAATGTGAATTTATGAAAATTACGAAAGGAAGTGCAACGAAAAGAAGCAAAATTTAATTATCGCCTCTTTTATAGAATTTACGAATGGAGTATGAATTATCTAGCGGTGGTATTAAGGTGACAATATATACGCTCCTTAATTACGAGATTCCGGGAGGATTTTAACAATTCTGTAACGACCATTGAGATTTTGTTTACATTCAACAGGTGTCTCGATACTTACAAACGGGAGTGTATACCTATATCAGTGTAAAATGGATAAAAATATTGCAGAAAGTCTATCAGTATATTCTTATCAGGTGAACTTGAAATTTTCACGCGAAAGTAAAAATCATTTGCGTTCAATTATTCGTTCGCAGGCACGTCAGTGTGTTGTATTGTTCTTTCTCGTTTACTGAGAAAAGTCAATTTTCTTTCTTCTACCTATCGGTGTTGCAAAATTTCGATAAGCATCTCTCGTACAAAACGATAGTTATATGCGTGGTCTCTGTGAACTATCGATTGTATGAAATATCAGTCGCAAATCGCCAGATCATCGAAGCAAATTGCTGAACTGTGATTAAGCATGTTTCACGTTTGAAAATATAGCGAATTGTATGCACAGCTTCTATAATTGGTAGAAATGAAAAGCAAATACTATTACGCGATTGCCGGTAAACAAATTATCGACGAAATTAAAACAACCAATATTTTCGCAGGTAAACCGGTAAATTAATGGGAATACTTTAAATGGTAAAAAAAATTCTTCAATAATAAGTACATTACTTGTACATCTTTTTCTCTCAACGAATCAATTTTTATTTCTCTATTTAATAATTTAGAGTCGCATCGACTGCTGAGATCATTAGTTTCTTCTTCTTCTTTACATTCTGTTTGCTATTTTCACTTTTTCCAGAAACCGATTATATTTTGCCGTTCTCCTTTGCTTTTCTAACTCAACTCCGCACTTTCATTTGCTTCTCTCCTTTTCTCTCTGTGTTTTGGGCGATCAAGAATTATACGAATATGAACCAATTTTCTAACGCACATATATTCAAAAAAGTTTCTTTTTCTTAAATTATTGTTATTTTAAATTTGCCACTAAACTTTACTATTACCTATGCACGAAGGTATCGCTCATCAGTGGTCCTTCAAAGGTAATTCTAAAAAGCGATAGAAAATTTCGTAACGAAACGAAATCACCATAAGAGCAACCATGTGAAAATTGAACAATACGGGAGTGGAATTGATACCCCTAATTTTCAAAACGACACAAACATTCGCTCGGCTCTCGAAATTTTTCGCACAATGAAAACGGAACGTAATCTGGTCCGCGTGATCTTTCGATGGAACGATTACGCGGTATTACTCAGGTAGATAGTATCAGCCCGGTGATTTATCTGAATATCGGCGGAAAGGCTTTGTGTCGACACTTTGCCGGTGCAAGCCATTAGGTTTCTGTGCCCGTGATACGATCTCGAACATCTTTATAAGCCGCGAAAGGGCCAACATGCACCTTTTTCTCCCCCATTCATGCTCCACCTGTGAATGTCACGTGTCCGTTCTAATTATCCGAGGCGATTTAAAAGTGATGCACTATTCGCGAGTGTGATGAAAGTTGCCTCACTGTGGTATCGTTGGTTACATTTCATTCTTTGGTATTTTTTTAGTTTTGCAAATTGATAATTTTCGAGTTTCGAGATACTTGTACTGTTGTATTTTATTATGAGAAGTTACTGGAATACAGTTTTTCCATTGTAAGTGAAATTTGGAAGCTTTATATTGTGCGATTTTTATTTCGAACCCTTAAATGGTATCTTTCAAGCCAATTATTTAATTTGTTTATATATTTCATTGTCAATTTACGAGATAATTGATTAATGATTTTTTTGCAATATTTTAAAGATTTTGTTAATTTTTCTACCCTTTAATAAAGAATCCTTAAGGATCTAGACTAACCCTTTCGTGACAGAATTATTTTTTCAAGAATTTCTTACTTATCTGTCGATCATCATGTCTGTGATGGATACTAAATGGAGATCAATTTTGTGAGAGTACTCAACTATAACATAAGTATCCTTCTGGTGTCGCGAAAGGGTTAAAGGGGCATGTACATACATCTGAAGAGGCCGAAAAACTGACGTTCTTCCAGAATTGTTTCTTAAGAAAGTACAAATATTATCGTATTCATAATTTAATCTTATCACTGTTTACAATATTCAATTTCTTTACATAAAAATATTAACAATATATTAAATTTTCTTCTGCGTCAGCATACTTCGCTTTAAACCTCTGCATCATTGATATTCCTCCGAATTTCCGTCTCAAATTTCGAAAAAAACATTCTTTACACATCAAGCATTAAAAACATGCAAAAAATGATGGAATTTTTCAACATAATTAGGTGTATATCTCCCCTAAAATACTGAATGAATCGCTATCGTCATAAACAAAGAGCAAAAGTTCAAAAAAATTCTCTGAAAATCCCTTTAATCTCGATCACTTGATCCACACAAACCTCGCGAGAAGACTGTATCAGAAGGTTCGAGGCGAGGTGCGCGACGAAGTGCCGAGCAAAGTTGTAAAATCTCGTTCGTACAAGAGGAAGAATTGGACAATCAAAGCTGTTGGTAACGGCATTTAACGATCGCTCGTTCGAAAATCGAACGGAAAGGCCCGTTATAGAAGGGAACCGTACTCTCGCTTGGCCAAACACGTGACTCCTAATCCACCTGATACCAGCCCAGCGTGCGTCTGTAACGAGACAAAATTCAAGCTTCGGTCCGCTTTCCAAAATGTTCACGAAGTCTGTATTTCGAAAGAGGCACAGTCGACGGGGAGAGTCTACGTTGCAACAGAGATTCGTCGCGGAACGTTTATTTTCGTATGAAATATTTGTCGTCGTTTAACGAGCCCCGTCGTTACGAACCGTCCTGGAAGAGAGTACCGTTCCTTTTCGACGCCCAAAGCAAGCCCATTAAGGCGTATTTCAATTTGCAGTAATGTTTGTTACTCGACCATTATAGGTCCCACTTTCACGTGTGTCGGTCTCGTGGCGAAACGCGTCTCCAATACCTTCGCGTAGCTAAATTGCTGATTTGAATTTATCGGGTTGTTAAATTTCGGATTTAAACGAGACCACGTGTCGACGTGTTCATATCCACGATATCCAATTTTTTTTTTGTTTTTTTATTATCCTTGGTCCGTTTGCTTTATGTTAATTGTAGGATTGGGAAGATTGTCTTCTTGTTTCTTGGAAAATCTTCTATTGGGTTGTTGGGAAAGTTCGTAGAGAAATTTGAACTGTCGTATTTCTCTGTTTCTAATTGACATAGCTAACGTAAAAGTTAAACGGTACTTTTCTCGATAATTGAAGACGAAATTATTCGTAAGATGAACAACTGCGGATACAAATCGAATTATGTTTATTGCAGTGGAGCGCGGATTTACTGCGGAGAATATAGTTCGCTTTGGGAGTAGTTTTAGGGGTAGATTGGATTTATAGCGAGTCCCACTAATATTCGGACACTCTTTAGAATAGTATAACATTTTTTTAATTGGCCAGGTAGAAGGATTAGTATACTAGATGAGGTGTGCAAAAATTTTTGAAAAAATTGCAAATTGTGGGAATCGCGAAGAGAATTGCAAAAGATCACTGTTTGCAACTTTTTTATCTCAGCTCGTAGTGAAAATTTAAAACAGACGTTTTGTAGACCTACGTGAATTATACATATGCTGAAAATTTCATCGGAATCGGTCGACGGAGAAACAGCGACATGTGATTTTCACAATCTTCAACCGTTTGTAGCTCACAGCGACGTTAACCGATTTCGGTGAAATTTTCAGCGTGCATATAATTCACACGAATCTGCAGAACGTACTTTTTAAATTTTCACTACAAGCTTACCTAAAAAAATTTGTAAAAATTGCCCTTTACAATTTTCTTCCCAATTTCCACAAATTGCAATTTTTTCCAAATATTTTGCGCACATAATCTAGTACGCTAATCCATCTAACTTCTCGAAAAAAAAAACAAAAATCCTCGTGTCCAATTTTTAAAAAAGTTATACTGTTCTAAAGAGTGTCCAAATATTAGCGGGAGTAAAACACCTTTTTCTTTCTGTCACGGAGATACGTCAGTTAGAATTTTTCCCAAATTTCTCTACGAACTTTCCGAACCGCCCAATACATAGCTGCCTGCTATTCGGATCATTCGCCTGATAGGTTAATTTTAATCGAGAATTCGACGTGGTACTTCCCCAAAGTAAAAAGAAGAAGAAGAAGAAACGGAGAGAATGCTCGTATACAATCACGGAAACTATTCCAGCGAAATATAAAAGCAATGGTCCGTCAGTGTATCGAATCTCTAAGCGCGGCATCATGCGAGTAACAACGAGCGAATAAGCAAAAATGTCGGCGATCGTTTCGCGTCGAACGGCGGAAGGATCGGTAATTATAACAGTAGAAAATTACGACGATACTAACAGGTTTAACAGTACGTCATAATGGCGCACTTACTATCTGCCTCTCTCGACAATTATACAGTGTTCAACGTCTCCGGGTTAATCGGTAATTTCAACGTTGAATCGCTGCTTATTTCGCGAAACTTGTCCTTGTAAATGGTAAAAATCGTTCCTCTATCTCCTCGCTATTGTACAGTTTAATCGATTTAATCGAGACGAAGGTAGTAATTTAAGAAATCAAAAACTATGTAGATCACGGAGAGAGGAGAGAAGAAAAAAAAGCAGCAGCGATCGTTCAATAACGAGTTGGATGGTCTCCTCGCTATTGTACAGTTTAATCGATTTAATCGAGACGAAGGTAGTAATTTAAGAAATCAAGAACTATGTAGATCACGGAGAGAGGAGAGAAGAAAAAAAAGCAGCAGCGATCGTTCAATAACGAGTTGGATGGAAAAAAAAAAAGGAAGAAAAAACGATCTGACACAATACACGCACGCATAAAATTTCGGGTCTCGAGAGCAACCTGCAAACGGCCAATTCATTTCACAAGACGCATAGCCGAACTTTCCAGCTGAGATCACTATTGATAACGCCGAGAGAAATCGTCCCTCTTGCCACATATGACAAGTAGACAATTAATAACCAATAAGCCGATCCTTGTGTCGAAATCGACAGATCGTAGATTACGAATAAATACGCACATCGAATATATGCTCGCGAGAATTATGTTACTTACTTAGGCACGTGTGTGTGCGTGTGTGTATTTTTCATTCAACGTTTCGTGCTTGGAGATTTTCAGAGATAGACGCGTGTACGTCTGTGTGTAAGAGAATGTTTGAGAGATTAAACTGATCGGAGAACGTAGTGTGCACGGGTAACACTGACGTAAATGATGAATTATTTCGTAGTTTTAAAGAGTTTCGCAGTTTCATTGATAAGTTGCTCGGGGTAATTACTCGAATTAGATTGCACAAGAGAAATACGAAGTTTCTTTAAGGATGCTTTGCCTGGTTTTATGGAATGCTTTTTACGGGTTATCGAAGGTATTTTCACATATTTTACAGGATAGTTTTCTTTGAATTATATTTTCATATATTATTAACAGATAGAAGCTGAAACGCAATCGTTGCACGAGTAATGCTTCTAAGAAATGTAGCTCAAGGATCTTCCTTTTCTTAGGGGGAACGAAATTGGGCATAAATTTTATGGAACTTCGTCGTGGAGATTAACGATTAATTGTAGACTCGAGGATTTTAAGAATTTCTCGTTTGTGACACGTGTAATTTGGCTTTGAACCAATTTCATCTTCCGGCAGTCGCGCCTAAAATTTGAACGCACGAGCAACTTCTTTTCGGTTTCATGCTAAAGTTGCTTAAATTATTTTCAATTGTCACATAGATACAGAAGATTGCTTAAAGGGAAATAAAAAAATATTTGTCAAAGAAAATAAGAAACTGAGAAAAATTGAGCGCCGTGTACAGAGTTAAGCGACAAATAAAATTTGTTCGTATTCTCGAATTAATATTTTTTCTTTCAGTGCAAAAAATGATGTTCAATGATTGTTTTAAAATTTCCATAAATTACAGAATCACGCGATTTCCTCTAAAAACGACTCTCTTAGATACTCAGTTGGCAAATTATTTTTTCCGCTTGGCCAATATTCTAGCGTTGTCTAATTTACTTTTCCTCAATTATTTTATCCTCCATGAAAGAAAAGAAATCGTGTGCCTCCTTGGTATTCTGTTTACGTGAAGAATGGATCGAAAAAGTAGTCGATAATAAAATTTTTTCTCTCAGTATTGAAAATAGTATCCAATGATTATTTCAAAATTTCCATAAATTATAGGATCGCGCAATTTTCTCTAAAAACTAAGAACGATTCTCTTAAATATTCTCTTAACTTTTCTTTTTCCTGCTGCTTGATCAGTCTTTCAGTGTTGCTCAAATTAATTTGCTATTTGCAACGATTCTCCTCGACTATGTTATCCTCTATGAAAGAAAACAAATCGTTTGCATTCTTAATATGATGTTTTAAATATGAAGAATGGATCGAAAAAGTTTCTTCTTTCAGCATTGAAAATAGTACCTACTGACCGTTTTAAAATTTCCATAAATTATAGAATCACACAATTTTCTCTGAAAACGACTCTCTTAGATACTCAGTTGGCAAATTTTTTCTTCTGCTTGGTCAATACTTTAGCGTTGCCCAAATCAATTTGCAATTTGCAACGATTGCCTACAACTATTTTATTCTCTATGAGAGAAAACAAATCGTTTGCCTTCTTAATATCCCGTTTCAAATATGAAGAATGGATCGAGAAAGTAATAGATCGTAAAATTTCATATATAGATCGAAAACAATATCCAATAATTATTTCAAAATTTCCATAAATTATGGGATCGCGCAATTTTCTCTAAGAACTAAAAATGATTCTCTCAGATACTCAGTTAGCAAACTTTTCTTTCTCCTGTTACTTGGTCAATCTTTCAGTGTTGCCCAAATTAATTTGCAATTTTCAACGATTCTCCTCGACTATTTTATCCTCCATGAAAGAAAAGAAATCGTTTGCATCCTTAATATCGTGCTTTAGGTGCCGATAGAGTAGTAGATCGTAAAATTTCGTATCGAAACACACCTCGACCTCGATCACGGTGGTCATGTCAACGTGTGGCGCGTAACAGAGCGCCAGCTTGTCCGCTGTCGGCGCTTCCGTTCGCGGCGGAAACATCCCTAGGATCTCCAGTTTGCCGGTTCCGCTGCTAGATCCGTCGTAGTCACTCCCTCGATCCCTCCTTTTAACCACTATCCGTGCACTATTTCCTCCCGCACATCACACAAACACGATTCGGTGTCATTCGTGCACCACTTCCCGGCAATCCTCGTTTTCTCAACGAACGCACTGATACACTTTTCCTCGAACACTTCGTTGCTCTTCTTCAACCAGCGGTGACAACTAAGTTCCTCGTCTCATCCGAAAGCAACTCTATGTAACATCTTACAACAACGAACTGAAACTCTTCAACACTAAACGTAACCGTGTTCCCCTCGTTCCTCGATCATCCTCAAAAATTCACCCTATCGTTCTCCATCAAACCAAAGAAAGTCCAGCAACAGCAACAAACGTCATAGATCATTTTGCTGAAAGTATCACGAGAATACTCCCTGAAACCTCTAAACAAGGACCGACAGTACTACCGATCAACCCGAACGTGTCAAAGACACCGTCCTCGTTGTTCTTCGACCGTCGCACGTGGAACGCGCGCGAAACCGAACATAATCGTCGCTCGATGATGGCTCCTCCCTCATAGAGGCTCTCTCATCGACTCATAGAAAAACCGCCGTAGTTTCTTTCCTCCTCGACGATGCCGACTTAAAGAAACGTGTCACCAGACGGTAATCGTTAGATCGTGAGTGAAGCTTAGTGTGAAGTTTGAACAAGGACCGGCGCGAGTACGATAGTCAAAGAGAGATCACGCGTCAAAGTGGTTGGACGATGGCGAATCGATCGAGGCGTTCGCCGTGTGTGGAGGCTGGTGGTGATTTGGCCGGTACGCAAGAGGAGAGAACAGCTGAT
>NW_017100518.1:52323-57612 GCF_001263275.1 Habropoda laboriosa | reverse complement strand
GCGGCCGACCGACTGAACGACGAGGACGACGGCTCTCCGTACGAAAGTATAGCTAACAGCCGTGTGCCAGCACGACGACGACGAACGAAATGGGAGGTGGTAGGTACGGTGTGCTCTTACCGAGAGCTACTACTACTACTACTACTACACTACCACCACCAGGCGACACGGGCGTCGTCGTCGGAGGCAGCTGCTGCTGCACCACCACCACCACTACCACCACCGAGAACCACCACCACCGGCATCGGGAACGTCGCCTTAAGAATTCTGCCCTACCAGAACGGTCCCGGAGGACGGTGGATAGGAGAACGGCGAGGAGAGGCTCTCGTTTGTGCACGCGTACAGACGACGACCGAAATTTCGCCCGAGGATACGCGCCACCACGTGCAACTGCTCCTAGAGCTGCCCCACCAGAGTCGATCGAGCGGCCACGATTCACGAGGGGACGTCCCACGACCGAGCGAATGGGAGAGATACCCCACGGGCTCGCGCGACGCTTACGACGCTCGCCGACGCTCTCCGATACGCCGAGGTTCTCTATAGCCGCTTGCTCCGAGGATGAACTTCGGGGTGGAGAATTCTGGAGCTCTCTTTTGGATTGTGTATTTTCTTTTGGTTTGAGTGGAGATTTTTTATCGACGTGTGGATTTTTCGAAATTTGGGGAGGTTACCTACAGTGGGTAATTGTTGGAGATAGTAAGACATTGACGGTTTTACGTTGTAACGATTAATTTTTTAGATGGAAACGTGGTGATAGTGAATTCTTATTACTTTTTTTGTGCAGAGTTGATGTTTATAAATTGCAAATATTCACTCGGTGACACTTTAGGTAATATTATGTGTCATATGGACGTCACTTGGTATCAGTACTGAGAACCACGTGTTACACAGTTTTGTTGGTTTATAGATCTGGAGCATTTTAATTTTTCTCGCTGTGCTTTTACTACTTACAATGCATAGGAAGTTACTTAAAATGTGTGGAGAAAAGAACGAAGGCTGTAATTGCAGCGAAAGGTAGCGCTACCAAATACTGACTTTAGTGTTACTCTTTAGTGAACAATCGTTAATTAAAAGTTATCTGGTGTGAAAATCTTGATATCGTATTATCGAAAAACGTATTTTTCGTATTGTGGCTCTAATAATTTCATCGCCAACTGTACTTTGGTGCGGATGATTTGAAGATGAACGAGTAGCTTGAGTTAGAGATTCATGGTTTATGTTTTGTGATTTTCAGGTGGGGATGTAAAGCTAGTGTGAAAGGATCTTCCTAATATTTGAATAGTTTGGAGAAAGTTGTTATTCGTTTGACTAGGAATAGTGTCTTTTTAAATGTAATTTAAAGTCGCAGTAACATCCTATCCATACTACATTTCACAGTAAAGGTTTATCGTATCGACAAGTTCCACTGTTTTCTTCAGGTTTTTCCCTGTTCCAAATATTTCTTTAATATTTTTAGGCATTTGGAGCTGGTTTCTGGTACCTTTCCATGTTCTTGCAGTCTAATCGAATATGTTTGGTGGTTGAATTTTGTTGCCAGAGTTCACTGTATGGTAGGATTGTTTTTTTAGCTAGTCTGTTAATTATTACTTGCTCTTTTCTACTGAATTTTCTGTATACGCGTACGCATTTTATAGGGTACGTCTATTCTCCATTTTCAGGAATATTTTACGTTCGTCCGAGGTGAATTGGTCATTCTTAATGGTCATTCTTACCCACTTTTTACGAGAGGTAGACATTTCGTCTGTTTAAAATTTGGCATTAACAGCTTAGAAAATAGTTTCGAAGAACGATTACGTTTCATTGAAAGGATATCTTCTTACTAAACGTTTAGCTGCATTTTATGTTCCCTAATAGTATATACTTCTCATTACGAAACTGTTAATCGAGAAAGAGATCGAACGCTGAAGGGAGCCACAACTTCAACGAGTTAATCAACCAGTAACGGAGCATCGGATCATCTTTTTTCCCGTTCAGGATACAGGAAAATGATTAAGATAAAAGCAATTGGTTGCAGAAAATGAAGAAGCGGCAGAAGATAGTGTCGTGAGGAATTGTCGTTTAAATTAATCAACGCTTTCAACGTTTCTTTTGAATATATCAACGATTGATCCGACGCTTCCTTCCTTGTACGAATCAATTAAATTACACGATTTTTAAATATGAAAATTTATCGTTACGTTTTAGCGAAAAGTGAAGTCAAGTTTAACCTTTAAATCATTGAATTAATTTTGAAAGGTCATAGAATATTAAATTTCTGCGCTGATTATGTTACACGCTTATCGAGAATATTAATTAGAGAAAGAATTGTATGGTTGTCCATTGAAATATTTCCCGAGGTTAGCGAAATAAGAGGTTCTTAATGAGGGTACCAACTATGTGCAATAAGGAAGTGCCATTAACCTGATTTAACAAATGAATGAAACAATTAAGGGTATTGCGCAATTACTGTTATAAAATTCTAGGCATTTTTAAATGTAACGAAAGTTATAATCTGCTGCGATACGGTTTGTTTGAAATACTTAATCACATCCACTGTTTAGTTTGTAAAATGTATCGAAATAGCAGCTTGTAGAACGACGATTTAGAACGTCAAATTGCATTTTTGGAAACAAACAAGTATGTTATTTAAAAAGTTATCTTCTACCTTCCGTTGCTTACTAATTAAAAATTCAAGTACTACTAAATTGTGTCTTATATTAAGGTTTTATGTGGCCACTTGTCTAAATCCAAAATTAAAGCATTAGATCCTTGTCATCAGAAAGAAAAATCATATTGTTAAATCATAAATCCTACTGTTTCTCTTTTTAACCCCTTAACGCTCATGTCCATATTTTACACGTGCACAATTAATCTTGCAAAAAGTGTAATTTCGTTTAATTATTTTCTTTCACGTTTCATATTACGCTATCCTTTCTACTTTACGGCAAAAATGTAAGTTACAAGCATTATGAATGAATGGGAAATTAATTTCTACACGCCTAGGGAATAATAAAAAAAAAATAAAATAAAATTGAGTGTTTTTGGCACATCAAGTTGATTCTTTTCTCTTTATTCTTTTCAGTGAAATCTCAATGGTTACGATATTTCTATCAACCATCAGTCACGTTTCTAAGAACAATTCCATACATTTCGCCTTGAAAAAATACTATGTCTGCAAATCATCATTTGAAATCTCACTACTAAGTAACTTAAATGTACGTTTATGTTAAATGTATCGATCGGTTTTGGCACATCAAGTTGAGAAAAATGTGAGCACTGAAGGGTTAAAGCTAATACATTCTTCTTTTCAATAAAATCTCAATGGTTGCGGTATTTATTTCAACCATCAGTCACATTTCTAAGAACAATTCCATACATTTCGCCTTGAAACAATACTACGACTGCAAATTATCATCTTAAACTTCACTTCCAAGTAACTTAATTGTACGTCCATAATTACCTCTATTTGCAATATTTAAATCCCAACGACGTTCCCGCCAAATCCTCCACGATCGAACAATCACCGTTACGGCCGCACTTTGATAAATCAAGGATATTTATCGCCGCGTGAGATTAGTCGGCGCGAATCGATAACGGGCAGCTTCGTTACCATATTCGAATTCTCCTGGCACGCGGTAGGAGGTGAACGTATTAATTAAACCGCGCGGGGCAGAAATGAGTCTCGGGATATTACGTTTCCAGCCGCATTTTCCGTCAACGCTCATTCATGCCAGGAGTCGCAATTAATTCGCGCAAGGTGAAAACGGCCAACGTTATAGGTCGACGACTCGCGGGGCCGTAATTTATGCCGGTGTAAATTCTGCCACGTAATTACGCCACGGAACGCCATTCACGATCGCAACGAGAGAGGCGTCGCGTCGCGCCGCGTCGTCGTTTGTGAAAAGACGCGAGGCGACACCGGAACCAACGGGCACGCGAGCCAGAGACACTCGAGAGGACAAGAGCTTAATCACGCCTCCGATCGTGTAAATTCTAATTAAATATCTGCGGTTCGACGTGTCGAATGGTGAACCGCGCGGCGTTTCGTCGCTGCGACACCTCGTGTAGATTTCTTTTGTTTCGATAGGTTTCATAGTGGTTCGAAAGTGAAAAATTCTGGGTAAAATTATTTGGGGATTTAGTGTTCCATTGGAAGCAGTCAGGAAAAGTTGCAAATTTGGTGGTTTAGAGAGGAATTGACAAGAAAATTAGATAGAAATTTAAATGACACTTCGTGCAGATTTGTTTCAACACGATCCATAATGGTTTAGAAATGAAAAATCCTGGCGAAAACCTTTGGGGATTTAGTATTCTATTGGAACCAGTCAGGAAAAGTTGCGAATTTTGTGAAAAGTTAAAAATTGATAAGAAAAATAGACAAGAATTTTGAAGATTTGTTTCAACACGTTGCATAATGGTTCGAAAATGAAAAATTCTGGGTAAAATTATTGGGGATTTAGTGTTCCATTGGAAGCAGTCAGGAAAAGTTGCAAATTTGGTGGTTTAGAGAGGAATTGACAAGAAAATTAGATAGAAATTTAAATGACACTTCGTGCAGATTTGTTTCAACACGATCCATAATGGTTTAGAAATGAAAAATCCTGGCGAAAACCTTTGGGGATTTAGTATTCTATTGGAACCAGTCAGGAAAAGTTGCGAATTTTGTGAAAAGTTAAAAATTGATAAGAAAAATAGACAAGAATTTTGAAGATTTGTTTTAACACGTTGCATAATGGTTCGAAAATGAAAAATTCTGGGTAAAATTGTTGAGGATTTAGTGTTCCATTGGAAGCAGTCAGGAAAAGTTGCAAATTTGGTGGTTTAGAGAAAAATAGACAAGAATTTTGAAGATTTGTTTCAACACGTTGCATAATGGTTTAAAAATGAAAAATCCTGGTAAAAACTACTGGAGATTTAATATTCTCTTGGAATCAGTCAGAAAGTACAAAAGAGATATTAAAAAGCAACAAACTTTGAAAAAAGTTGATTTATATTGCTGTTTCAAGAATTTAATGCTTCGTGCATTTTGATAAATGACTCAAGGAAGTTCAGAAAAAACTAGATTCCTACTTTTATCATTCTTTTAATAATATTCAGAACAAAATATATGAAACATATTTTATATTCAGATAATACAATTCCTAATAATATTCCGAAATATAATCCTTAATATCACTGTCAAAATTAATCTTTCTTTGTATCCTTAAAATTATTATTTAGTAAACTTGCTGTTTTTTAATTTTGTTAGAAATTGCGAAGTTCTTATGATAATTTCTACAAACTAATCGTACAAAAAGATTCAGTTAGTAT
>NW_017100518.1:44169-52196 GCF_001263275.1 Habropoda laboriosa | reverse complement strand
ACTCTAAACAATACTTAAATCGTTCACAAAAGTTTAATTATCCGTTGAAAAAAACATCAGTAGTATTTCACTCTTTGTAAAATAAACAACAGCCACGAAAGTAATCCAACCACGCAGCCGAAGGACCGTTTCTCATTAGCCAAAAGTAAATTCAATAATACAACTTTCTCGAAATAGAATTCTCAAGATCCACGTCGAGATACGTTCAACGCGTCGAATTCGGTCACGTCAGCCTCACCGAAAATCGCGTTTCGAGGGCTGGTTGATTAATGATGCACGGTAAGAAAGAGGTGTTAATCACTCGACACGGTTCTTCTTTTCTTCTATACAGGTAGTACCAAGTGCCTTTCAAAAGACACAAGAAATTCAGTTTCGTTTCTAACAACAATCAAATCAACCACTATCACTTTTCTATTACTCATCGATTAGTAGCATTTATGGTACCAAGTGCCGTTCAAAAGACACAAGAAATTCAGTTTCGTTTCTAACAACAATCAAATCAACCACTATCACTTTTCTAATACTCGTCGATTAATCACACTTATGGTACCAAGTGCCATTCAAAAAACAGAAGAAATTCAGTTTTTTTTCTATAACAATAATAATCAAATCAACCACGATCAATTTTCTAATACTCATCGATTAATCACACTTATGGTACCAAGTGCCATTCAAAGGACAGAAGAAATTTAGGTTCGTTTCAAGCAATAATCAAATCAACCACGATCAATTTTCTAATATTCATCGATTAATCGCATTTTTCGTTACAAATGTCACGTTACAACAAAAAAAAAAAAAAAAGAGAGAGAAAAGGAGGAAGCACCAGAAAAGAAACGAAAGAAAGAACGCCAAAGCTGGCAGAGTACAGTGAAATTAAATGTCTTCTAACAATAATCAAATCAACCACGATCAATTTCGTAGTATTTTTCGTTTCAAATGTCACGTTACAACAAAAAAAAAAAAAGAGAGAGAGGAAAGGAGAAAGCACTAGAAAAGAAACGAAAGAAAGAACGCCAAAGCTGGCAGACTACAGTGAAATGAAATAATGTCGAGGCTTCTGGCGCGAGGCTACCGATCACGCATCGTGTTGTCATCCGATGCAACAAGAATTTACTGGGACACTGGGAACTAGTTTATCTTCTAAGTTTCTATCGGCTATTTTTCAGTTTCGTTCAACACCGTCCATCAATGGAAAACCGCGGTCTGCGGTCGAGAAATCGGTAACCCGAACGGAATCGTAAAGCCTGACCATCGATCGGGAATTAACGCCGCCGCAAAGCTCAACGATTACTCGATCGAGTTAAACGATCGATGATTTTTGTTTACGCAGTTAGAATACCAGTTGTTTCGACGAAACTTGTTACAGGAACGCGAATTTCGGTGATTTTTTGCCTGGAATTAACGCGGACGAACGCACGACTGAAATTGTGCAAGATTTAAAAAATTTTTTTTTCATATTTATCAATATGTAGGCACTTGTTTATGGCTCTTCGGACAACTCTCGGCTGTTTGTTATTCAGTTGTCTCCGACACAGTCCGTTTTCGTGTGTCGCCAGCGTTAGTACGGAAAATGGTTTTGGAAATAAACGGTTTGAAAACCATTCTCTCGTCGTTAACTTTAGACTTCTTCCTACAAATAATGAAATAATATTAGTTACGGTAATTGTTGTAACTCAACGACGGATTTAACCGCGAGAGGTGGGATCGCAGAGAAGAGACACATTGACAGACTTCCTCTGTAATATGTAAAGTTTTATACGAGAACTATTTACATCGCGACGCGCGTGGAGAACAATTGAGAAGCGGCCGCTCGCCGTCGATCGTTGCTTATTGGTGACGTACGCACGCAATCGGGTCTCATTTCCAACAGTAATAATAACGAAATAATATTAATAAAAAATAATAAATTTAACGTGAGTTTTTTACTTGTGTTCTCGTTATTTTTCGAGAAAATCGTTTCCGTTCGTACAAGATGGAGTGCAGAATAAAAATTGATCATCCTTCGGTGCAACAGTACTTTGAAAAATTTGGATGTTTCACCGTTTCGTGACCAATGGGACACGTACTAAATTGAGATTAATTTAATATTTATTAGAAACATGATGATCGATAGATAAATAACGAATTCTTAGAAAAAAAAAGGTCAACGAGAGTGAAAGGGGATGAAATTTTTGATTGCGAGAACACTTTCAGAGATTTCTATCGGGTTTGCACGTATTTCTGTTGTTTTTATCATTCATTTCCTCGGATCTTTATTGTTGTCGATCGTCGAGCCAGCAACCGGAACATTTTACTCGTTCCTACTGTGCTTTGTGAACTTTCGATAATCGATTCCGCTCGAGGCTGTGATCCGATAGCTAGACCGCCGAGAAAATCTCTGGATAGGCGTGTTCGTGCGTCTCTAATCACAATATCAGACGCGTTAAATCGCCGCTCTCTGTGTGCAATTTATGTGATTTCAACTGTTCTCTTTGATATCGCTGGTTGTCGTGCATTCGAACTAGTTCCAACTCTCGGAAAACGTTTATTAGTTTTCTATTTTCTTTCTCACGGCGAACACGGAAAAATGTTTGTCGCTCGCAATGAATATTTCAGATCAACTTCTGTTACGCTTCATTATACAGTTCTGCTTTTGAACGATGATTATGAATTTCATTTGATTTCGTTTGACAAAATTACGAAGTTAATTGAATTCGATGCTATCACGATTCGTTTATTACTAAATTAGCGATTTTTAATATGAGTAATTTTACAGCGCAGCTTTTGCATATTTATTGGTGAAAAAATAATTATTAATTTCGTAAAAATTAAATTGCTAATTAAAAATAATATTATCACGATTCATTTATTACTAAATTTTCGATTTTTAATACTATTAATTTTACAGCTTTAATTTTGAAAAATTTATTTTTTTCAAAAAATAATTATCATCTCTAAGTCTTAATTTCATTTGATTCCATTTTAAATTCAATATTATCACGATTCATTTATTATTAAATTATCCACATTAATACGCTTAATTTTACAGCTCAGCTTTTGAAAAATTTATTTTTTTCAAAAAATAATTATCATCTCTAAGCCTTAATTTCATTTGATTCCATTTCAAATTCAATATTATCACGATTCATTTATCATTAAATTATTCACATTAATACGCTTAATTTTACAGCTCAGCTTCTGAAAAATTTATTTTTTTCAAAAAATAATTATCATCTCTAAGCCTTAATTTCATTTGATTCCATTTCAAATTCAATATTATCACCATTCACTTATCATTAAGTTATTCACATTAATACGCTTAATTTTACAGCTCAGCTTTTGAAAAATTTATTTTTTTCAAAAAATAATTATCATCTCTAAGCCTTAATTTCATTTGATTCCATTTCAAATTCATTACTATCACGATTCATTTATCATTAAATTATCCACATTAATACGCTTAATTTTACAGCACAGCTTTTGAAAAACATATGTTTTTCAAAAAATAATTATCATCTCTAAGCCTTAATTTCGTTTAATTTCGTTTCAAATTCATTACTATCACGATTCATTTATCATTAAATTATCCACATTAATACACTTAATTTTACAGCTCAGCTTTTGAAAAATTTATTTTTTTCAAAAAATAATTACCATTTCTAAGCCTTAATTTCGTTTAATTTCGTTTCAAATTCAATATTACCACGATTCATTCAAGTTTTCGAGAAGACAGGTTTCTAATCGACGAGCACAATTGTCGGCGTAATTTTCAATGTCCCTTTTACAAAGAAAGAAGGATTCAATCCTTCCGTAACACGTTTACAAATATTTCTAATTCCTTTTCATTCATTCAAAACGTTATTTACCGACATCACGGTCACCGCGCTATTTTATAATCGCAACAAACGTTACTTCTATCCCTATAAAATTTCACTCCACCGATCACCAATTCGTCAGACAGTGGACATCTCCACTGCAGATTAGAAAGTGATATAGCACCGTCTATTCTCTTCTCGCAACGAGAATAACGAGAGGCGGTCGTTTAAAATTTAGAAAGTAGTCAAATTCGTCTCAGTTGACTTTCAGAATTACACACCTTACAATACTTGAATCCATAAGCAATTCCACGAAAGTCAAAGTACCTACTCTTTCCACGTCGCAGCTAATATTCTACGTGCTACTTATTAATATTTCTCCAATCTGTGTGTTACAACTCACAAATTATTTATCCATTTAACCCCATTGCGTTCTTCGTTTCGACTGCACACTTAAGACTTTTGGGTGAAAAAGGACCTAAGACCTTATGTGTAATAATTTTTCTTTCCAACGCGACATATGAATCTAGACAATAAACGTTCAAAATAATGCCAAGGAACGTAAACTTGATAACAGCAAAAATGACTAAAAATATAAAAAGGCGGCGGGTCAAGAAAGACCCGAAGACCGCTCTAGGGTTAAAAAGAAAAAACAACGTCAAACGTATTTTTCAATAATTATTCTATTTCCCATTGAAACAGATAAAATGTCTTTCTAGTCTTTCTTTTTCTTCTTACAATTCTGCAAATTATTCATCCATTTAAAAAAAAAAGAAAGAAAAAGGGAAAACAACGTCAAACATATTTTCAATAATTACACTTGATTTCCTTCTGGAACAGATAAAATGAAATTTATATCCGTACACTAAGTCTACCTAATCTTCCTTTTTCTTTCTCTTTTAAAAATGATTCCGTGTAAATCTATAATCCTTCTGATAAATTCATCACGCATGAATCAATTTATAACTGTATCCACGTGAACCTACGCCAGAACGTTAATCCTCGTTGTAAATATATATTTCTCCGTTATTTATCGCACTGTTGGTACGCGGAGGACATACCAAGGCGCATCGTGGAATAGAAGAGAAAAAAAGTCGGATTTTTCGAAAGCCGGTTTATCGGGTATGTGTGTTATGGGAAGAAGTAGCGTGAGAGTGAGCTGTCGATAAAGGAATAGGCCGAGGTGGTAATCATTGGTAATCTTCAGTCCGTTACTTACGTAAAAGCAGTAATTGCCACTGTTACGCTTGCGGATTAGTTCGGAATGATTGCAGCTGGTTCGCTGAATGACCGTGTTATTTAATCGTTCATTCGGATGCGATATTCGACGATTCCGTCGTTTCGTGGCACCATTAACCCCGGATAAATTATTCAGAGGTACATTCGCTTCGGTGCGACCAGTGAACTTCCCTGTTTTCCTTCTGACGTTCATGCGGAAAACGCCTTCCTTGTTATTTTCTAATGATTGATGTCGCGGGGAAGATTGTGCGAATGTTACTTTGTTGGAGGAAGTTCGACAGAGGTATACATATATTTAAAAATGTTTTTTTCTTGTCTTTCTTAGGGACAAACTGTTGTATTAAATAACAGTAAATAATTTGTTTTGTATCACATAGACTTCATTTTCTCAAATTAAGAAGAAGGAAGTAAAATTTAATTAAGATCAATGTTTTAAGATGAATTGGAGTTGAATATTTCTTTTTTAAATATTGTATGGAAGTTGTTACTTTTACTTTTTGAGATTGTAGCGATAGAGTAGGGTGTAAATAGAGAGAGAAAAGGAGGATACGAATTTAAAGGGTTAAAATGGAATCATTACTATGTTACACTAACTTGTAAGCCTCGTTGAAATGTAAAGTTGGTGATATCGCGTTGTAAATTGACGTATTATTGAATTCTACGATTTTTTCTATTTTTTCTCGTGATTTACTAAGCGTGTTACCAAAAATCCTGTTAGAATGGTGTTTCACCGAAGAAATCTCTCGTGAATCTGACGTTCGTGTTTGCACTTTTAGTACAAAAATCCTTTATTTCTTACGTTATAATTTAGTATGCAATTCCAGAATGTAAAGGGGTAATTTTTCTATATTTTTTCACTATAAATTAAAAATAAATTGCACAGGATATATTATGCTGCTTATTTATTCAATATTTAATTACAATATAGGTAATAAATTCACATATTTTATAATTTAGTATGCACTACCAGCAAGTAAAGAGAATTTTTCTATATTTGTTCACTATAAATTAAAAATAAATGGTACACGATATACTGTACATCTTATTTAAGCAATATTTATTGTATTGCAATTTAGATACGACATAGGCAATAAATTTGCATATTTCGTAATTTAGTACGCATTATCAGCAAGTGAACAGGTAATTTTTCGACATTTCTTCAGGATAAAGTAAAAACATACCGTACAGTATATAGTATACTTGTTATTTATGAAATTTAGCTAGTTTGTTGTAAGAACGGTAGAAGAAAATATTGTTTAAGTTGAACCTGCTGTTTCCCGATAGAGAGGGTAGCGACCGAGGGTCCGTCGGCGATTACAATCGAAGGCTACAAAGATACACGGTAGTGTGTTCGGGTATGAAAGGCACGTACGAGTCGAACGAAGAGAAGACGAAGCTGGAAGAGAAGCCGAAGAAAGAACTCTGGATGACGATGGTGGGAGAGGGAAGTCGCTAAACGACATTCCAAGCGGACCATCCAGCGCCACCCAACGGTAACCAACGCATGACGCCCTTATCTTACCTCGTGTTACCGCACCTTTCCTTACGTTACCTTACGTTACCTTAACGGATCGGCCACGGTCAAGGAGAACGTTGATTTCGGCCATTTCGCGTTACGTTGCGCATCGGAGACCTCTGACTTTCGCTTCGACTGTTAAAATTGATCTTGATGAAATTTTGATTTTTATTCTTTTTAAATTTGGGAAAATGAAGTTTGTGTGAGGAAAAAATGGTGAAGGTGAACGCTGATTTCGGCCATTTTGCGTGAATTGCGCATCGGAGACCTCTGACTTTCACTTCGACTGTTAAAATTGATCTTGATGAAATTTTGATTTTTATTCTTTTTAAATTTGGGAAAATGAAGTCCATATGATGCAAAAATGGTCAAAGAGAATGCTGATTTCGGACATTTCGCATTGGAAGCTTCTGACTTTCGCTTCGGTTATTAAAATTAACCTTGATTCAATTTTGTTTTTTTTTCTTTTTATTTTTAAAGAGAGATGGAGTTTGTGTGATACAAAAATGGTCAAGGAGAACGTTGATTTTAGCCATTTCACGTTGAATTGCACATCGGAAACTGTTGACTTTCGCCTCGACTGTTAAAGTTAACCTTGATTCAATTTCGAATTTTTTCGTTTTTTTTTAAATTTGAGAAATGGAGTTTGCGTGAGGAAAAATGGTCAAAGAGAACGCTGACTTCGGCCATTTCGCATTACATTGCACATCGGAAGCTTCTGACTTTCGCTTCGATTATTAAAATTAACATTGATTCAATTTTGATTTTTTTCTTTTTCTTTTAAAGAGAAGTGGAGTTTGTGTGATGCAAAAATGGTCAAGGAGAACACTGACTTCGGCCATTTCGCGTTGAATTGCGCATCGAAAACTCTCGACTTTCGCTTCGACTATTAAAATTGACCTTGATTCAATTTTAATTTTTTTTCTTTTTCTTTAAATTTGACAAAATGAAGGCTACGTGATGCAAAAACAGTCAAGGAGAACGCTCACTTCGGCCATTTCGCGTTGAACTGACTCCTAATCTTGAATCGACTACTAATTTGACCATTTGAGAAATTAATTCTGTCAAGCTTTCGAATTCTTCGTCTCGAAATTCTTCTCCAAGAATTCGCTAACAATTTAAGAAACAAAAACAATAATTTCGATACGTAGTACATCGTCTTAAAGCAAAATATTCGTTTCCAATTAATTTTCTAAAAACTGATCTCCATTCAACTTTGATATTTTTTTTCAAATTTGAAAAAGTGAAGTTTACGCGTTGCAAAACTGCCCCTTTCATAATTCCTGCTAAATACGAAGACGACTGACTAAAGTGATATTTCCGGACGGCAATTTTACATGGAAATTATAGTTGAAAGCAGAAATGCACTCAAGCTCGGAATTCCGATACATCGTTGATTACGATCACTGAAATTTTCTCGGTACGAAATCACTTTGAAAGTAGCGTCGATGGCTCGTGGGAAGAAGGTCAATCTTCGA
>NW_017100518.1:28601-44131 GCF_001263275.1 Habropoda laboriosa | reverse complement strand
AGATAGGCCTTTTTTGTTAAGCGAACGATGATTTGTAGAAACGCAAGGCTCGTTCCAAATTGGTTTTCCAGTTCCTTTATCGGACGTTTATTCCTTCTTCTTCTTCTTTTCATCGATAACTGTATTACATGTAAGAAAATTCATAGCAGGAGTAATGGCTTATTGCAACCGCAAGATTGGTTTTCGCGATACCGTCCTTAATAAATTTCACTCTCTTTTCCCATTAGAGCAAAGCTCGCTACGATTTAGAGAAAAAAAAATAGCTGAAATACTGTTTTAAAATGCTATTTTAAACAGGAAGCGAAATTGTGCCAAGTAAAACATTTTTATTCTAATAATTTCAAGGATAAAATGAAATTTCTTAACTTCGTATTTCAAATGTGTACTTTAGATATTTCTTGACAAGAAAAATAAGGTGAAAAAGGAAATGACGATACAGGAAATTCTAATATTTGGCAAAGCAAATTTATTTTTGATTCAAGTAGAAATTGCTCAAAATTTTTATCCTTTAGGCTACTCGCTTAATTAGGAACAAACTGAAAACAAATTGAAACGAATAAAATATTTGCAAATAAATTGCACTGAGATTGTTACTATATTTTCAATATTCATCGAATAAAATACTGTTTTGAAAAGTTATTGCTACAAATAAACTATCTTATTTTCATAGTTACACTCACAATTTCAAATAAAACAGACTATTCACTATTCGAAATAATATTTTCTCCAGCTCTGCACTAGAAACACAAAGATAAATTTTACCATTCGTTCCGGTAAAATAATTCTAACAAAAATAATTATGCACTGTCAAATATAAAATACAGTTTACTGTTGTACCGACGTTCCCAGGAATTCAAATAGAAACAATGATTTTTCAATGTTGATAGAGTTCATAGATAAATTTTACCATATGATTCGTTCAAATAAAATAATTATGCATTGTCAAATATAAAATACAATTTACTGTTGCACCGACATTCCCAGAAATTCCAATAAAAACAGTGATTTTTCAATGTTGACACAGACCAAGGATAAATTTTACCACATGATTCGATCCAGTAAAATAACTCCAACAAAACTAATTACGCATTGTCAAATATGAAACACAATTTACTACTATTGCACCGACATTCCCAGAAATTCCAATAGAACCAGTGATTTTCCAATGTTGACACAATTCACGATTTCATCTACAAAACGACTGCAAAATAAATCCCGAACTTTTTCAAGTTCACGCCGACCATATTCCCGCGTAACAAGTTCATTTAAACACTCGTCGTACACCTCCACTTCGAATTCAGCGTGTCCGTAAAAATTCCCCGCTTTTTCGCCGATAAAACCAATAGGTTGCAGCGTGTTCGCCGTTCTACCTTACTCTCCCATTAACATCTTCGGCTACATGTGCTGAAATCTACGGCCGGTGAACGCGCGTTTCCCGTGTGTTCGATGTTTGCACATTTGTCTACGAGTGCTTAACCCATTTGCGTTCACCGCATTTCAATTTCTTTATTGGCAAACCGCTCTAACACGAGAAACATCGATTTTCCGTCTCGATCGGTGATACGACGCTTGTATCATTCGGACGAATGTGAATTACGAGGAAGTTTGCCACGGTACGTTAGCGCCGAGTTGATCTTTGTCGAATAATGGCGCAGAAAAGCGCGAGCTACGGGCGCACACCGTTAACCGATAGATAATAAAAAGCGCGGGCAACGATAGATAACTACTTTGTGCGTGTTTTATGAAATGCGGCTGAGATACTTGAACGATAAGTGCTTTCGAACGTATGTTGCCATTTTTTTTTTTTTTTTTTGGACTCCGTTGCGGTGTTTAATTTATGAAGTTCTGGTGAACTGGGAAGGTTCGTTAAGAAAAGGCGGTATTGTCAGCTGAAGGAAGGTAGGAGAGGAATTGAAATTTTGAACGAGAGAAATCTCGTTTGTTTAATTAAAGGAATGTGGATAAAAATTTAAGGAATGTGGATTCATATACTGCCGGCCAAAAGTTTGGAATCACCGAGCATTGCAATTTGCACAAAAATTTCCAGAAAAAGGTCAGCGACTTTGAGAATTTTTTATCGTTCGAATCAATTGATAAATGTAGAATTGAGATAAGCTTCAAATCTTCCACACTTTCGGTCGGTAGTGTATGTGTTCGTAAAATATTACGAAGGCAAGGAATAAAGTCACATATTTAGGCGGTAAAAGTAATCATCGCGTGCATAGCGGACATTTACTGAATTTGATGCAAATTTAAAAAAAAATGATTCAGTCTGGAATTTTGTAGTATGTACACGAGTACATACGATAAAATTTCTAAATACCTACTTCCATTTAGAATTCCGTTATAAAAATAAAATTTTAGTAGTGTGTCGTTGATTATGCCACACGAAATTTAGTTTGAAAATGAGTTTGTTGTTGGTTCTTTAAAAAAAATTGCAGCTGCCAATTTAAAGGAATTGTCAACCTTGTCGTTATGGGAGAACCACTGCAAATTTAAAAAATTTATCCACACCGTGGTAAGTATAACGTATAAAAAATAACGAGACTTTGAAACTGAAAAATTCTCTGAATACTCAAAAATAATTGAAATTAAAAAATAACGAAACTTGTTTATTTGTTGAAAAAATTTACCATTAACGAGAAAAAAACACTAGAAACTAATATCCTGAACGCTCTCTATATTTTTACCGATATAAGATACTAACTTTGGCGAGGAAAATATAATTTGAAAATAATTTACTCTGAAAAAAAAGTTGAAATAGCGATCCATTTATTCATAGTGCTTGCAAATAATCAATGTATCACACGATACGCAAAGAATTGATATAGGAATGTTTGCACTGGACGTTCAATTCCGAAGAAATATCGGGATAATTAGGGTGTTGAGTGTAAGAATGCGTTTCGACGAACAATCGAACAAAGTAGGTGAACCCAATGGAGGTTAACGAATTCGTTAATTTGTAAGAAAAAGCGTGTGTCGAGTAAAAAGTGTGTTGTCGACAGGCTTTATTATTCGTCGATTTAGTCATGCTTTCAGTTCTGAAGAAAAGTTCGCCTTTAAAGAGATGAATAACGCGGCGCTCACGTCACACGGTACTCTAAATCACTGTAATCTCTGGAAACGTCTGCATTCCAGCATTCCCAACCTAGTTCAATTAATAATTTTCCACGTCTCGTTACGTAACGACGCGTGCATCATCGGCTTCGCTCAGGTCAAACCAACTACGTTAATTGGGGCAAAGTTGCGCGAAACGAAATTTCAAAGCGTTCAAAGCACAAACTGAACGTGTCAACTGTTCGACAAACTGAACACGTCGAACTTGAAATATTTCAGAATTTATTTGAACAGCTAAAAAAATATTTAATGTCTTTTGTAATGTCCGAGATTTATTATTTATTTATTTCTTTTTTGTTGGGATGGAGATTTGAAATTTGAACGATTTTCGTCTAATTTGTAAATTTTGTCTTGTAGCCTTTCGATCTTCCACAGTCACATTCAAAGTTGACCGCGTTTCACATTTTGCAGTCTCATCCTACCTTGCTCTCAGCAAGCTCTCACGTTTTTTGTTCTTCTTTTTTTAAGCGAATACAATTTATTACTCTCTGTACAAATATAGTTCATGTGTTAGTGCAATGTTAACATATGGTGAAACATGTGTAAATTAAAGTAACAGTTTTTTTGTTTATTATTCTTAAAAATTTGCGCTTTTATGTTACTGAATTAGTTCTTTTAGAAAAAACACATGTGACATTTTTGACGATTTTGAGTTTAACACATATCTTTATTTTTTGTTAGCTTTTTAATGGAAATTTGGTTACCTAATTTTCCCGAACATTGTAGAAATATTCTAGAATGAATGAAACATTTGCATCGTTTCTCTCAAAAACTGAAAAATGTCACGTATGTCGTTTCTGAAATAATCAATTCAATTAAGAAGCCATTTGCAATTAGCGAATTCACTTAGCCTGAAGCCCTGCAATTCCACTGTTTTGCACTAACCATAAAATACACACAACTTCTTTCCTTCTTTTTCCTTTAAAATTTCAAAGTAATCGTAGAACACCCAAAATGTCACACATGTCGTTTCTGAAGTAATCAATTCAATTAAGAAGCCATTTGCAATTAGCGAATTCACTTAGCCTGAAGCCCTGCAATTTCACTGTTTTGCACTAACCATAAAATACACACAACTTCTTTCCTTCTTTTTCCTTTCAAATTTCAAAGTAATCGTAGAACACCCAAAATGTCACACATGTCGTTTCTGACGTAATCAATTCAATTAAGAAGCCATTTGCAATTAGCGAACTCACTTATCCCGAAACCCTGCAATTCCATTGTCAATTTCACGCAAATACATCAAACCTCAATCTGCATAATCAATTCAATTAAGAAGCCATTTGCAATTAGCGAATTCACTTAGCCTGAAGCCCTGCAATTCCACTGTTTTGCACTAACCATAAAATACACACAACTTCTTTCCTTCTTTTTCCTTTAAAATTTCAAAGTAATCGTAGAACACCCAAAATGTCACACATGTCGTTTCTGAAGTAATCAATTCAATTAAGAAGCCATTTGCAATTAGCGAATTCACTTAGCCTGAAGCCCTGCAATTCCACTGTTTTGCACTAACCATAAAATACACACAACTTCTTTCCTTCTTTTTCCTTTAAAATTTCAAAGTAATCGTAGAACACCCAAAATGTCACACATGTCGTTTCTGACGTAATCAATTCAATTAATAAGCCATTTCCAATTAGCGAACTCACTTATCCCGAAACCCTGCAATTCCATTGTCAATTTCACGCAAATACATCAAACCTCAATCTGCTCCAACCATAATATATCCAATACACCTTTCTTCCTGTTCCCTCTAAAATTTCAAACCAATCACAAAGATACCCAAAACGTCCGTCCTCCTTTCCCCCATTCCCTTTCCTTCAAAAACGCTTCCCACAAACGTTCACGGAACCACGAGCCCTATACCAGGGTAACAACACGCAACTACAGTACATCCATCGTATGCAGCACTTTGTCCTTAGCAATTAACGTCAGCGATCAATCATCGCGATGTCCAGATCACCGGGCGAGGCCAGTAATCTTAGCCACGCTTTCTCGATCCTTCCGAAACTCAGCCCCTCGACCGGGATGACCGCGTTCTCAGATGGGTCCAGCGTTCGCAGAAGTTGCCGCGCGGAGAGTTCTTCGTCGATTCTCTAATTACGAAGACGGCGAAGAGAAACGATTTCCTCGATCGACTCTCGTTAATGGCTCACTGGTGCCTTAGCAAATACAAACGATGATAAAGAAAAAGAAAGGGACCGTGATAGAAAGAGAGAGAGAGAGAGAGAGAGAGAGAGAGAGAGAGAGAGAGAGAGAGAGAGAGAGAGAGGACCAGGTAGGACCGATCGTTGGACAACAATGATATTCACCGTTAATTTGGGTGGACGAGTGAATCGGTCGTTTATCGTTCCGCCGGTGTGAAGGCCGTGGACACACGGTCACGCACGCGTGTGTACACGACACGTAGCCGTGCTCACGGCCGCGTGGCAAGGAGGCGAGAGAGTCCGGTCCAGAGGGTTCAAGCTAACGGGACCAGAGACGATCGTAAGCGCGGCCAGCACGTTTCGCACACCCGCGCGAAACACGTACACGTTCAGTGGAGCGCACGCATGCGCACGCACACGTAAGGGGGAAAAAGGTTTTTATAGGCGGCCTGGAACGTGTCCGCGAGCAGCGTTACGCTGATATATACGATACACGCGAAACTCTTCTCCCGGGGTTTCGACGTCGCGTCGATACGGCCACGGTGATTTCAATGCCTGGCGAGACGCGGCCTTTTAATTCGCGGTAATTGCCAGTAGAACTCGCTGCTGTCGAGAAATTTTGAGGATTGGGCGGGTGGTGTAGGGAGATTTTGTGGCGCGGCGGAGATTTTGGGTATTATTGATGATTTGGGACTTTTGGAAGACGTTGATAACTTTTTAACGAATTGCGATAATCTGGCGCGCGAATTTTTTGAATTCGAAATACTGTAGAATTTCGGTAATCCGGCGTACGAATTTTTCAAATTCGAAAAATAAAAGAATTTCGATAAGTCGACATTTCAATTTTTTAAATTCGAGTAGAGTAGAATTTTAATAATTAGGCATTCGAATTTTTTAAATTCCAAATACAGTGGAATTCCGATAATTTGGCATTCGAATTTTTTAAATTCGAAATACAGTGGAATTTCGATAAGTGGGCACCCGAATTTTTTAATTTCGAAATTCCATGGAATTGCGACGATCCGGATTCCGAATTTTTTAAATTCCAAATACAGTAGAATTCCGATGATCACTCACCCGAATTTTAGAAATTCGAATTACAGTGGAATTGCGATAAGTGGGCACCCGAATTTTTTAATTTCGAAATTCCATGGAATTGCGACGATCCGGATTCCGAATTTTTTAAATTCCAAATACAGTAGAATTCCGATGATCACTCACCCGAATTTTAGAAATTCGAATTACAGTGGAATTGCGATAAGTGGGCACCCGAATTTTTTAAATTCGAAATTCCGTGGAATTGCGATGATCCGGAATCCGAATTTTTTAAATTCCAAATACAGTGGAATTCCAATGATCACTCACCCGAATTTTAGAAATTCGAATTACAGTGGAATTGCGATAAGTGGGTACCCGAATTTTTTAAATTCGAAATTCCGTGGAATCCCGATCATCCGATATCCGCATTTTTTAAATTCGAAATTCAGCAGAGTTCCGAAACTCAATCACCCTCATTCTAAGCATTCGAAATACAATACATTCCTTCAAAGCAAATGTCGTAAAATTTGAAATAATTAAATTTCCATCTCGAACGATCGGTTTAAGAGTCATATTCCCCCGGAGGGTTTTCTCGCCTCCGCTTCAGTATCACAATGATCTCCGCCTTCGCGTCATCGCAACGGGTATACGTTTAAATCCCAGATCGAAATGTCGCGCAGCTTTATAAACGGTCCTCGTGCAAGATACATCTTCGTTTGTTATTGTTAAAGATCCAATCGCCATTAGTCAGAGAAAATGTCAGTTGAAACGTTTTCATACCAACCGGCGCACGTGTGTTTCACTATAACCGAACGATCTATTGCGCAATCCTATGCCGCCTTGGATCACAGTACGCTGTTACAATGTTAAACGGCAAGTGTGACTTGGCTTTAGTTTCGAATTTATCAATCGGACGTCTTGTAATGCAATACAAATGGGGCCTCGCCGATTCCACGTCGGTAGACACCATAATTAACGTTTCATGACCGTCAGAACGGGCATTAATTATACGCTAGGAAATAGTATTGCTTCGTTATTCTCTCCTCGACGACGATTTTTTAAACGAAAGACGGACAGGTATACGAAAACCCTTAACACTCAGCCTTCGGCCGTGTAATTATGCCTTTCGAACGATCTACGAGCAACCATTTCAAATTGTTATTGAAACGTGTGTAAATGTTTGACAACTCGACGCGATAGGCACACATTGTACCAGTTTTACAAGATTGTTTAGAAAAACTGTGTTGAAAATTACACGATTCTGAGTTACTTTCATCGCTGACAATATCGTATATCACGGATTTATGTAAACAAATAAATTTCTCGCGGATATTAAAGCTGCCAGATGACAAAAATTATACTCCTCTGTTCGCGAAAAATTTATCCATAAAGCGTATTAATAAACGTCTGAGTCACTCGGGGAATATTTAAAATTCGCACACGTTCTTACTTCCAGTCTGTGATGACATCTTTTTGCAAACTTACGAAACGAATTTTAACTCTCCTATAAAAGTCAGATACTAATTCTAAAATTACATCTCTTCAAATATCTGTCTGCTTCTCGTAAACAAGAGCTAAATTAACATTTTGCCCATTTCAATATCAAACTTTTAAAATTTTCGCTAAAAAGTACGTTTTTTCAAGTCTACTCGAAGAACTGTCGAAGTTAGCTTCCTCAGCTAAGACTTCAACAGCCAACCGAACGATTATTTATCGCCTATCGAAGTGCAATGCAACGTATACGGTGAAATGAAAATTTGACGCCGAAAGGCAACGTTTATGCGCATAATAATTATGAAACGAGGCTGGAGACAACGATTGTACCTACTGGATCTCCGCTTTGATTTGCAGTCAGCCAGGAGAGAACGGGCAGAATTTATGCCACGCTCAATGACAAAGTGTCTAGAACTAGGGAGGGGGCCGATTTATTCCAACAATTCCCTCTTTACAATTTCGATTAGTTACAGATTAGGAAGCGCCTGTCGTCTGCGCGTGTTTCACCTCGATCACGATGACGTCTCGCGAAAGCAATGATTTCCTGTGGCGATCGCTCGTGTCACGTGGTAAATGTCTAACGGTGTCCGCGTACGGTAACAATAAATTTAGCGAAACTTTTACGAATTTCGTTGCGAGACAACGCGGGGCAGGCTTGATTTTGCTGACTTATCATAATTGTAAAACAGCCGGCGACATGCTACCATTCTCTGAACGAAATTTATGTCGCAACGGGGGAATTCTGACGGTAAAAATCTTGCCTGCTTGTTTCGCTTTATCAGTTCGAGAGAAAAATGGCAAAGAGAAAAAATTGGTACGACTTTCGTGTTGCGTTATGTGAAATGTTTGTACAGGATGGCCACTGAAAGACTGAAGGGCTTGAAAAAGTCCCCAACTTGTTCATTTTCTTTTTTTTCTAGGTTATAGAGCATCCATTGGAGATTAAAATGGCTACGTATGATGTCCAGCAACGAGTAAAACTCATTGAGTGTTTCTATTCCAGTGAAAGATCGATTATTCAAACTCAGAGAAAATACCGAAGAAAAAAATGCTGAATTTGTTTAGCCTCCGCGTTCACTTGATTTTACGACACCAGACTACTTTCTGGGGGGCAACTTGAAAGAACGGGTCTACAAGAACTGAAGGGGGTCTTCTAGTGTGACGGTTTGAAAAAGTCGATTTTTATTTTTCTGCATACATCGAAAGTACAACTCTTTAAGAATGCACTCCTCAAGTTTTATAGTTGTATTCAATAAAGTAACGAAGTTATAGCTCGTTTAGTGTGACACATCGAGGGAGAATCTGAATTGCACTGAAAACTTTAAACGCGTTTTTCTCGGAACCATGTTTTCTGAAATGGTTGCCACGATCTGGCAAAAACTACTGAACCAATCGAACTCAAATTTTGCACATGTCTTCAGAACATGTGTGGCTATGGTCGGTAGTAGAATTATGCCAAAATATATATTTTTCTGATTTTTGGAGCCTCTGAAAGACGAAAAAAAGTCGAAGAAATCGATACTTCGTATTCAAAGTGCCGTCATTGTTTTAATTTTCAATATTTTTCTTTTATTCTACTACCGACCATAGCGACATGCGTACTAAATAAGAATCAATTGGATTTTTTTATTTTTGATAAGCAGAACAGCTCAAATCATAGCAACCATGGACCTACTTTTTTTTTTCATGCTCCTGTTTGACGTGCTCCACAGAAGCCATATTTAATTATTTTTCAACAAAAAAAATTTGTAATGATTCTTCAAGGACAAGTAAATACGTAGGAATAAAGCTCATGTTAATAACTGTTACCGTGCTTCTGTAATAAATTAGCAAAGAAGGACTAAAGAAACGGCCGTCACACTAGAAGACCCCCTTAAGGAGAACATTCGAGCCGAAATCTGACGTTTAGGACCTGAAACCTTGCGTACGGTCATGGAAATGCTGTGGAAAGAGCCTGTATTTGTGAGCAGGAGAATGGTGGTCATTTGAGGGATGTTGTTTTTCACATATATTACTGAAAAAAATTCATTAATTATATTCCCAAATAAAATAATAAAAAATTGAAAAAACATGTGTTTTGTGTTTCAAAATTGAAAAATCAGTGGCCACCCTGTACGAACGTGGGAAATTGATGAATAATAAAAAACATGTGTTATCAAGTTGGATAAAATCGAGTGTTGTGGGATTGATAAAAATTATTATCAAATGTAGTGTACTTTGCCTTTTATAAATTTTAAATGAAATTCTGCCGTGAAAAACAAGTTTCCACTTTTCCCCGTGAAAAATGGATTTTGTGATTCCTTTTTGCACAAACATAAGAAATTGATGCTTAATAAAAATCACCTGTCACTAAATTTGATAAAATTAAAAATTGTAAGACTGATAAAAATTATTATCAAATGTAGTATATTATACTAATTTTATACTTTAAACGAAATTGAATCGTGAAACAAGTTTTCATTTTTCCCCATGAAAATCTGGATTTCACGTTTCCTTTTTGCACGTAGTGAAAATTAGGTTGCAGTCGTAAGCAAAATGTTTGTGCAAACATAAGAATTTGATGCTTAACAAAAACCACGTATCATAAAATTTAATAAAAATGAATATTGTAAAATTAATAAGTAGGCACATTTTGCAAATTATTTTACTCTTCTTTAGTAATACATCAAACCATCAAATTTTAAATAAAATCTAATCGTAAAACAAGTTTTCACTTTGCCCCATGAAAACCTGGATTTTACGATTTCTTTCAATATGTTAGCAATTAGGTTGCAGTTGCAAATAAAATGTTTGTATAAACTAGAAATAAGAAATTGATGCATAATAAAATCCACGTATCGCAAAATTTAATAAAAATGAATATTGTAAAATTAATAAGTAGGCACATTTTGCAAATTATTTTACTCTTCTTTAGCAGTACATCAAACCACCAAATTTTAGATAAAAACTAATTGTCAAACAGGTCTCTATTTTTTCCCGTGAAAACTTGGATTTCACGACTTCTTTCTGTACACCAGTGAATCAGGTTGCAATTTTAAGTAAAATGTTTGTACAAACATAATAAATCAAAATTAAATATTGTGAAATTAGTAAGTATATTTAATCAATTATTTGACTCTCATTCAGCAACACCTGAAACCGCCAAATTTGAAATAAAATCCAATCGCAGATCAAGTCTCCACTTTTCCCCGTGAAAGCCCGGATTTCACGATTTCTTTCCGCACGTCAGCGAACCACACTGCAATCGCAAAAACCCTATACGTCACGCCTATCTACACCGACCTATCTCTCTATACTCCTATAACTGGAGACGGTGCAAAAAGCGAAATGCATCGTTCGTTTCTGCCGTCAGGACTCTGAAAATCATTTTCACTATCCAACACCAACGTTACTTATACTTAATCCAATAAACACCACGTCCCTTTCACCGTTACTTTCTGTTAGACTAAAGGAAGTTCTCTAGGTTACCGACGCTCGGCCGCCCAAATGGTCTGCGGCGCCTCGTGGAACGCCTCGGTTGACTATTCAATTGTTCTTGGAGAGTGTCGTGCGTCGCACGTTTTATACATCGTGTAATGGAAACTTCTTTGCAATAAATGTTTGCGTTTGTGTTATCACCGTACAACTGCGACTTGCTACTTTTCCCTGCACTTGAACCTCGCGCGTAACACTATTAAAAAAAAAAAAAATGCCAAACTAAACAAATCCTAACTTACCCGTTAACGCAGAATTAATTCAACGAAAGGACCGAAGCTCCGTTAAAGAAAGAAATGGTAACTTCAAAAATACGATAGTTCTCGAAGAAAGAAAAAAAAGGAACGCCGCAGCTATCTTCCGCATTAAACAATCCGCGAATCGACGACGAGCAGAATAGCATTGGTGAAACGTATCGCTGGCAGATAAAATCCCGGGCTCGCAGAGAAGCAAACGACACGGAATCATTCCCGGCATCTCTTTCCAGCCGACTTAATAACGATTCATCATTCCAACACTTTTGTTACCCCCAAAAGAAAAGTGATTCGCGATATTTCTAATTACAAACATTACTCATTATCAAAATCAATAATGTCCCCTCAAAAACAACTGTCAACGCACTAAATCGCTACATTCCTCTAAATCGCCTTTTCTTCGTTCTTCTTACACTGTTCAAATTTTTATCAACGATATTCCTCCGCGACACGTTTTGTCGACAAACCTCGTTCGGATAGATTCAGTATAATAAATATCCACACATGAGTAGGTATTCGCTGGACCTGACTTTTTAATCGGTTCAAAGAGAGCAAACCGAAGTGGCGCAACGGTCGTTAATTAGAGTGATTTATCAGTCCTCGATAGTGGGCTTCTGTCAAACAGATATTATTTCACCGCGTTTCTAAGGTGCGACTGCGAAGCACTAACGACCAAGAGGAAATCATCGGTAGAAATATCAGTGGAAGAGAGTGCTGTATCGGTTCGATTAATTTGGACGAGTCGTGGAACACCGTACAACACAGACGGAAGTTATGACATCGACGCGATTACTACGAGATGTTCCCGTCATTCATCCTCGTGATTGCTTTCGGACAGTGAAATTAACGACTGTCAGTGTTTCGAAGGTAACGTAAATATTAGTATTTCTCGAATTATTCATCCTTCGTGCATAAATTATTCAATTATTCGAACACGAGATCCTCTTCGACAAAGTGTGTAATATTATTCCCAGTATGCTTTGCGTTATATTAAAATACACTTCTCTACCGATTTATAGTTTAATCTTGCGAACAGGTTCCCCGAGGTAGGAATAAATTGTGCGGAGAAATGTTTAAACACTTCCTATTATTTACACACACCGATGTATAAGGTCTCGTCCTACAGATACATAATGCACAAATCCTATTCAATATTGTTTTTCAGTCTTTAATCCTCTGTCTCTCCTTAACTTAACAACAACGCTAATGTCCGAGATATCTCTCGGCGAAACCACCTTTAGACATTGCTACCTAACCAACTGAACTTTTACACGTTGCTTCCTAGTAATACCTTTTGACAGAGTTTCTTACCAATAGTATTTATGGACACTGTCCACTTCCTACCAGCGATATTTCTGCACGCAGCTTCCTACCTCCTGCGCGCGCACAGTGTTTCTTTAACCGGCGATTCCCTTACGTATTGCTTCCTACCGCCGATACTTTTCACCATTTCCCATTTGCGACGTTCCCCAATTTGTCACCTGGACGACAAACATCGCGATTCTCGAGGTTCCACGCGTAAGCGACGCGTGCATATTTAGTGAGAGGCGCGTGTGTGCAGGGGATCTAACGTCGGTTACCTGTGGTTCGTGGCGAGGGGCGAACGTGGATAGTACGACCAGCATCAATTAGATCGTGTTATGCTAATGCGGCAAGCGTGTATGGAGCGGAATACGCGGCGGAGCAGCAATCATCTTGGAACCTACAGGGATCGGATCCTCGTAGGCGGTCGACAGCCATAACCCACCGTGGACACAGGTTGAACCGCGAGCGGCAGGTGCAACGGGAGATAGGTGACTTTGTTTGGACGAAGGACGACGGTTGAGGGTAATTGGAACGCTGGGTGGTTTGGGATTTTTTTTTTTTTTTGACGAAGGAAGTTTTGTTGAGGATTTTTGGAAGGATAGTAGGGAGAAATTTTAGTGATTTTTTGTAATTAAAAATTTATTTATTACAGGAAACGAATTTTGATGAAGAAGTACCGTTGCAGCCCCCTTTCCGGGGAAAGGGCTTAGTTTATGGTACCCTCGGGTACCCGCGCGCTTTCTCTTCCTGGGTGACAAAGTCCAGGCCACCACTTCGCCGCCGAAATCTCGCATTTCTTACAGAGGTCTCGGGAAGAGTGAGGACGCGTTCGTCCTGCCGATCCTTGTCCACCCTTACGCGAACAGGCCCAGGGAAAAAGCCAAAGGGGCGAGCGCGCTGGGCCTGGCTTCAAGGTGCTCGCTTCACCGTCTTCGGGACGGATTTTCTCACATAACTTACAAACAAAATCGATCATAATTTCTATTATTTTCACCATCGTATACAACATTTCATTCAATTTCATTCTGATTAACGATGCTCTTCGAACGGCAAATCAAACGTATGTACATATTCTGCAATCGTACAATGTTTCATCAACGGCTTGTCAATCGTCACGCGATAATGACACGCCGATTCGAGAAACAGCAACTGCGCGACAGACAGGTAACGAGTGAAACAAAAAGGTTATCGGTATGACTGTATGTACATACGCGAGCCGACAGTATTAGCTCGATTCTTGAACTATCGACATCGGAATCGACGCGTGAACGCCGTTCACGAACGTCACGATAAATACCGGACAAGGAGTGGGACAAGGAAAAGTTCATGGCTGCTGCTTTTTCCCTCGATCGTGATAACGCGAATCGCGCGCGCGCGCGATTCGCGTTGCAAAATACCAATAAAAGTCATTAATAAAGTTATTCCACGACCGTATTGGGCATTCAAAGATCAAACGACTCCGGCGTGAAATTAATAACTACAAACGTTCGTCGATATGATTATCGTTGTTTATTAATTTTGCACGGTCAGGGGGTTTGTTAATTAATTACATCGCCTGGATTTTTATGACTCCCCAGCTGACTTACGATCGCGATGATTCGAAGAAAAAGTCGATTGCCTGCGTACCCACTGTGTGTAATAATTATCGGACAGTCGGTCTTCTGAAGAAATTACACGAACACTAGAACAAGGCTCTTCGCGTCCTTTCTAGCAACTCTTTCATTAAGAATTCTACGAATTTTAAAACATTGAAGATATCGTAACTGATTGACACAAGAATTTCATTTACGAAACAGAGTTGTTGAAATATTAACCCCTTGACGTATGATTACTTTTCTGACTGTGCACCTTAGCGTCGGCCATTTTCTGTTTCAGTATTGTATCAGGTAAGGAAGACTAATCTATCACAGATTAATTACATTTAGCAATCCTCAGTCTTACGAATTCGAACGAAAATTAGGGTTACGATGAATTTTTCTTACAAATATAACTATTTTTCTCACATCTTCGCCGGAATCTCTGCCACGAGTCTGACGCGTTGTCATATGTTAAGGGGCTAAAACATTGAAAATATAAATAGAAAAATCTCATTTATGAAACAAGAGTCGTTGAAATATTAAAACATTAAAAATCTCATTTATGAAACAAAATCGTTGAAATATCCTTCGATATCGAACAATAATTATCGATCACTTGCAATCAATATTCAAAAATTAATTATTAAAGAGAAACGTCTCAGTTGACATTTTTCTATGACAAGTTAAAATAAAATTAACATAAAGAGAATTACCTACACTAACTAATATACATAACCAGTTTCTTTTTTCAATATTTCTCTCCGCACATAATCTCTTATCCCCGATACAAAAAATGTGTCACGACTAATAAGCGACAGTTGACCCTAATGAACATAGACGCACGAATAAACAGGTCCGTATCTCCGTGTCTACCAATCTAACAATTAACATTCTCAAAAAAAAAAAAGAATACTCAAATACTGTCTTCGACAACAATAACGAATTCGACAAATTGTTAGTTGGAAGGAACAGTGCGTTAGACGGAGGGGAAAAAATAGTCGCGTGACAACGAATCCCTGACTGGTACCAATAAGTCAGTCGATCCAGCTGGTTTGAACCGATAGAAAAATATCTCGGCCAATAAATACGGGTATGACTATCGCCTTATGATTTGTAGGTTG
>NW_017100518.1:24284-28577 GCF_001263275.1 Habropoda laboriosa | reverse complement strand
TTCTGTTCGATCGTGTATTAACGCCTTTTATCCTCGTTTTTTCCCCCCCGTCTTTGCCTGCCTGTTGCAACCCCGTCGTGGAACGGTCTGCGTGACCGCGATGATAAAGAACACGTTAATAATTTTTCCTAACGTGTCGAATTGCCCCGGCTAATCTTTGTTTTGTATTTTCAGCGTGGCACGCAGGTCCCACGAGGAGCGTAACAGTCGCGATAGATCCACGCGTGGAACGCGACTTCCTTCAGATTCTCGCGTCACGCGATACCATTAGCACGGGAACAGGGATGAAATCGTTCGGTCTAATTGAATACTTCAATCTTCGTGGAAACAGTTTGGTCGTTTAGCTTCGACGTGTATAAATCGAATGAGATTATGCGGTTTTATATGGGCGATCGGTTGTTTCAAATTTATGCTAGATTTTCGGTGGAGAGATGTCGAGTAATTGATCTGTCGAGTGGAGATGACAAGTTGAACGATTGTTTGGAAATGTGTTTTTATTGGGTGAGATGGTAAGTTTGTAAGGGAACGTTCTGAAGTGACGATTGTCAATTTTGGTGAAATTTTGGTGTGTTGTGGATTTGGAGAAAATATTCGATAAGTTTTTTTTTATTGATAATTGTCTATGTAGAAAGGGTGAAAATCCGTATTTTTCAGTATTTAACAGAAATTTGTATTTCTGAACGACGAATGAACAGATTTGAAAAAAGTCCATTTATGTAAATAATATCTGTAAGTATCTACTAGGGGTTCTAATTTTTTTTATCTCACAAGATTTTCAAAAACCATCAATCCAATCCACTTTCACTTCGTTTCCAGTCGAGTTTCCATCTTTTGCAATGCAATTTTTTTCCTTACAAACTGATACAAACATTGTCAAACATTGGTTTCACAAGTTTTCCAAAAACCATCAAACCAATCCACTTTCATTTCGTTTCCACTCGAATTTCCATCTTTACCAATGCAATTTTCTCCCCTACAAACCAACGCAAACATTCTCAAACATTTACCGTACAAGTTTCTCAAACACCATCAAACACTTTCACTTCGTCTCCACTCGAATTTCCATCTTTACCAATGCAATTTTCTTCCCTACAAACCAACGCAAACATTCTCAAACATTTACCATACAAGTTTCTCAAAAACCATCAAACCAATCCACTTTCACATCGTTTCCATTAGAATTTCCATCTTTAGCAATGCAATTTTCTTCCCTACAAACCAACGCAAACATTCTCAAACATTTACCATATAAGTTTCTCAAAAACCATCAAACCAATCCACTTTCACATCGTTTCCATTAGAATTTCCATCTTTAGCAATGAAATTTTCTTCCCTACAAACCAACGCAAACATTCTCAAACATTTACTTCCCAAATTTCCCAAAAAACCATCAAACACTTTCACTTCGTCTCCACTCGAGTCCAATCACCTCGTCTAAAATCCCCCCAAAACTCTTCATCCATCCCAAGCAAACACACGAAAAACGAAGAGTAGCTCTCCTCGGATCGAACGACAGCGGAACCACGCGGGGATTCCGCCTACGCGGCGTGAAATAATTTCTCAAAACGTCCACGGATGGAAAGGTCTCGATCGATCCGTGGACCAAACCGAATCCGCCTACCTGAACCGGTAACAGGTTCCACGCCCTGTCGTGTAGCGGCGATATTTAAACGCACACACCGAAACCTGTCGTGCATGTAGAGGCAAACAGGAATGGCCGTGTGGACGTGCACGTGGTCCGAATCGACGGGACGGAATAGAGCTCATGTTTAAATACATGCGGTGAAACGTAGGCAGGTACTCTGAGCGCAACATGCCGTCGGGTATAGGCCGACATGCGCAGGTGCCTTCGGGCTGCCTCGAGCCGAGCATTAAATTCACTCGTAGGACAACGTTACAAGGTGACGGAGAAGCTTTCAGGAAGAACCTCTTGGGACTTCCGTGGGTTTCTATCGAACGCGACTTTCGTGAGATTTAATTGGAGGCCTGACGTAGCGATTTTCGATGATTCGGATAGTTGAAGTGTGACTCGTTTTCACGTGGAAGATTTCACGGTGAAAGAGCGGATGCAAAGTGACGTTTGAATGGTCTTTAAATATTGTTTCAGCATTTCGAGTGTTTGCCAAGTGTGGTTTTTTGGGAAATTGATTTTTGGTGAGATTGGAGTTTGAGGTGGTGGTTTGATGAGAGCTGGTTGTAGGTTTTGGATTTGTTGAAGGAGGATTTATTTAGGTGAGAGATTAAAGAAGTATTTTTGTAGATTTAGTCTAATTTTGCGAATGGAATTTTTATGGGATTTGCAAAATCTAGAGTTGAAAGTCTGAACGATCTTCGAATGTCGCTTCAGGCTCACAAATGCTTGCCAAATGTTATTTTTTAGGAAATTAATTTTAGGTAGGATTGAAATTTGAGATAGTGGTTTGATAAGAGCTGGTTGTAGTTTTTGGATTTGTTGAAGTATTGAAATATTGTTAAATTATTTTCGAAGATTTAGTCTAATTTGCTGAATGGAACTTTTATAAGATTTGCAAAATCTAGACTTGAAAATCTGAACGATCTTAATTTTAGGTAGGATTGAAGTTTGAGGTAGTGGTTTGATGACAGCTGGCTGGTATTTTCGTTGCATTTAGTCTAATTTGCTGAATGGAACTTTTCCTAAATATACAAAGCTTAACATTGAAATTTAGAATAGAAATTTTATACCGATTCGTTGCAAAAGTTAAAATTGTCCGAGAGGCGATTATAATTTTCAGGATATCTTAAAAGCGATTTACAATATTTCTCTACAATTTACTCGCACGAGAGATTAAAAAAGGATTTTCCAAGATTTAGTCTAATTTGCTAAATAGATCTTTCTTAAATTTGGAAAATCTAGGATCGAAATATAAAATGAAGATTTTACGACGATTCGTTGCAGAAGATAAAATCGTCCAACAGCTGATTGCAGTTTTTAGATTCACATCAGTACGATTTACTCTTACGAGAGATCAAAGAAGTGTTTTCCTAGATTTATTCTAACTTTCTGAACGCAACTTTTACGGCATTTGGAAAAATCTAGGGTTGAAATGCAGAATGGAAATTTTACGACGATTGGTTGCAAGAAGATAAAATCGTCCGAGGTAAATTTACTCGTAAAACAACGTTCGAAGTTTGCCGAAGAAGCTAATTTCCTGAATTTCCACGAATTGTTTAGAACACACGGGCATTCGGATTGAACTTTGCAGTAGTGACTCAGAATCAGTAATGGTTATACTTCTGCAGTCATAAAGCTGAAAATAACTAGTGAGTGATATGTCGTAACGAGGCAATCCATGCTTTACGAGCTATCTCGATACTTTAATGGGCCCGATAAATAGTTTTAGTGAAATTAATAACAGCACTAATGTTTAGTGTTGCTAATGTCATTTTAATTGATAGATTAATCAGCGTATTACTTTTGAACGTTCGTTGCGATACGTCGAATTTCTCCAGGATAAAAATTCTCCTGTTTACGAAGTAACAGGTATTACAAACAAACAAAAACTTGTATATTCTGAAACACCAAAAATTTCTATTAAAGACATTAACTTTTTACACTAAAAAATAGCAAATTTCAAATTCTAATTTAATGTAAACATTGAATTTGTGTATTATGAAACGCCAAGGATTTCTATTAAAATCGTTAATTTATTACACAAAAGAAATAGCAAATTTCAAATTCTACTTTAACGTAAACATTGAATTTATATATTATGAAACGCCAAGTATTTCTATTAAAATCATTAATTTCTTACAAAAAACGAAAAAATAGCAAATTTCAAACTCTAATTTAACGTAAACATTGAATTTATATATTTTGAAACACCAAAGACTTCTATTAAAACCATTAATTTCTTACAAAAAAAGAAAAAAATAGCAAATTTCACATTCTAATTTAACGTAAATATTGAATTTATATATTTTGAAATTCCAAAGACTTCTATTAAAAACACTAATTTCTTCCAAAAAAAAAGAAAAGAATAAAATAGCAAATTTCGAATTCTAATTTAATTTAAATACTGAATTTATATATTCCGAAACACCAAGGATCAAACTCTAATTTAACGTGTAAATTGCAAGTTTACGCATTCTAACGTAGAATTCGAGGAATTTGAAATTCAGCTGTTAAACGTGCAATTTCGAAAAAATGCGGAGAACATCGTAAAGTAGTGTTTTCATTCTAATTGCGTGCGCTACGTGTACTTTGCTTTCCTCGTTTCGCTATCACACCGTAATAAATGTCGATTTACAGACGGTGCGTTGCGGCGCAAACAA
>NW_017100518.1:23551-24127 GCF_001263275.1 Habropoda laboriosa | reverse complement strand
TGGGGGGGGGGGCAAAAAAAAAAAAAAAAAAAAAAAAAAGACGCATAAGTGTTCTTCTTTTGCCGTGGCTATCGTGACGATCTATTTTTAACAGTAATTAATAGCGTCTACAAATTCTCAGAAATGATAATCTGTCACGTCAACAGGCAGCGCAGCGTGTCTCTTGCACTTGTAAGCTCCTCACCTTGAAACATAACGCGTACAGGAAACGATGTGCTGTTACGTCAACGTGTTCTCGACTTTTGCTCGTAAAAACATATATTATTACGTTAGCAAAACGATAATAGACATAATTAGCTCGTCGTAATTTTGTCAACGTTCCGCGGGACAACATTTTTTTGACACTATTATTTTCACCGTGCTGATAATTGTTTCGATTATTACTTCCGTCATCGTTTCGCAGCTTTGTCACACTTTAGCGGTGTTAAATGAAATTCGTGTTCACGTGATATCGTTGCGAATAGGTCTAACTCGAAGTAACGATTCCGATTTCTGCCCGTTTTCGATAAATAAGGGTAAATTCAAGCTTCGAGGTGTGCGAAATGATTAGTGAAATATGAACGGTAGAAAATCAGG
>NW_017100518.1:6917-23320 GCF_001263275.1 Habropoda laboriosa | reverse complement strand
ATTAAGCGATTCCATATTTCGGTCAAGATTCCACAATTTTTTTATAATATAAAACTATTGCACATAGTATAAAATATTTTACTTTATACAATTAGACGAAAATATTAAGTTTAATTCATCAATGTAGCCTAAAGCAAGCCTTCAAATCATAACTACCCCATTTTGTCCAATTTTCTTCTACCGGTCTCACCGACTTAATGAACAGAAAATCGAAGCATTTTCATCGATTAAAATCAATGTAGCCTAAAGCAAGCCTTGAAATCACGACTATTTTGTCCAACTCTTCCCTATTGATCTCACCAACATAACAACAGAAAATCGAAGCTTGTCCATCTATCAAAGGTAACCGAGTACAGTGTTGATCCGTAACAAGCAACTCGCTATCTCCTCTTCATTGGAAATCTTCCGTTGAGTGAGAGATTGGAGAACGAATGGGAGGTCCATGAAAGAGAGAAGCCATAAATCTTTAAGATCGAACGAACGGTGACGTTGTTTAGTAAAAGAAGAATGGAATAAGTATAATTCTTATTAGCGATCCTGGCGTGTTACACATACATCTCAATCCTCTTGCTCGCTCTCCGCCTTCCCTCGTCCCGTTCGAGAACAAAGTTAACCTCTTCAGGGACACTGACACATGCGTGCACATTTAATTTTTCTTATGAAAATTCTAATACTTTTGATAGAAAAAATAAGAAAATATCCCAATACTTTTGATAGAAGAAATATGAAAATATTCCAAAACTTTTGATAGAAAAAATATGAAAATACATTGAATGCATTACATAATCTTCTAAAAACAGTAGAATAGCTGTCCATTATCAAGCAAATAAGCTGCAACTAAATAAAAAATTAGCTAATTTCTTTCTAACTTTAAAAAGATCGTCTGTGAAGAAGTTAAGCCGAACAGCACACCGATCCGTAATAAGCAACTGTACCAGATCAACATCGTACCACCAAACCCCGCAAAAAACCCTTCAAAACGAACAAAACACAGTCGTCACACGACCAACCATCAAACTTTTCCACTCCACTCTCGTCGTCAAGTTAAATACCTCGCGCCTCCCGCGATTTAGCCGTCTCACCTGGTCTCACCTCCAGCCGACCGCACAATTCATATTTCATATTTCTCGCGCGAATCTATGAGTCATATTCGAGCGTGTACGCGTCTGCTGGTACAAGGCGGCCAACGTCGAAGTAGGACGTGAAAAGGTTAACGGTTGTATCCGCGTGTAGAAGAAGCTCGGCCATCGATACACACGAATCGTTCGGCCTCTGAAACAATAGCCGACATTCAAGGCTAATCGAAATAATCGGGGGGCCAGGAGACGAGCCGTCGACCAGCAAGGTAGAATAGCACGCACACAATGGCTAATAATATAAGCCGAAAGGTGAAATCGCGTTCTGTCGTTTCTTCGTTCAATGTATCCAAGATGGTTAAAACTTCTTCGTGACTTCGTCGCCGAGGGTAGCGGCTGCGGGGTCATTAAAGGGCTCGCTCGAACGCGCGTCGCGATCTGCCGATCGTGCTGATAACAAGCTAGAAACGACGCCTGGAATTCCGCGATAATGTTCGCCCGTTGCGAGCGAGCGCCGCGACTTTTACCTCCGAGGCGTCCGCGCGGAACCGTTTCGACGGAAGCTCCTTATCCATCGTCGAATACCACGGATTCTTGTTGCGGTGATCGCATTTTTCATCGTGCAACGCTCGATACCAGCCGCTAGATCGCGGTTTACGAACGGCTTAGGCTGAGAAGGATCGGCGAATGTTTAACCCTTTCGCTGTTTCCTTCGTAGGACGTGCATAGGCGCGAGTTAGGCGTGTCATTCACAAGGGAACTTTGGTAACTCGGAAATTTCTATTCTTTTTTTTAAACTTTGTAGCTTTGTAGAGTATCTCAATAGAAGCAATGGAAGTATCAGGCAATTTCTCTTATATACTTTCTGGTACTTCAACCCTCGTCGGTCCCACGTGTCAATTTGACACATTTTCCCAGTAAAAAATCGTATTGTTCGGCTATTTGTAGAACAAATTTTTTGTTTATTTTCTGTATTTAATAAAAGAATTTACAAAATCACTTATTTATCTTCTCATTTAATTAAGTTTTTACCACTGTGTCAAATTAACACCGAGGGACCTATTAAGAATCGAAACTGAGGGACGGATGAGGGTTAACCCCTTAACGCTCACATCTTTCTCAACTTGATCAATTTCGTCTTTCTTTTAATTATTTTCTAGGCGCGTAGAAGTAAATTTCCCGTGATTCACTCTGCTGTGACTTACTTTCCTTTTGCAGAAAGCAATGTGGAAAGTGAAGGAGAATAATTTTAAAAAAGTGCACTTATTGGACGATTTGCTGTGCACGTGTGAGTCACGAGAATGAACGTTAAAGGGTTAAAGGTTAACGTGTGTTCACCTATTTTCCTATGTATCTTGATAACTATAGTAGATAAGCAAAAATTGTTAGAATGAAAATTGAATGGCTTTTTATGCTCTATAAAACTTGGCAATGAAATTGTTAAAAATTTGTTGTTTACTTTTATTTTAAAAAATTTCGATCTTGTCAAGTTCAGAAATGCAAACTCGTCGACAAGTGAATGTCAATGCTGTAAATGACTCAAGGGGCGGGGAAATTTTGCTCTTTGCTACATTCTAGCCGATTCTTTGTTGTTTCGAATTTTGTATGATTAAGAATTAACGACGTTTCTGTTTATGATGTTTGCTGGTTAGAACAAAGATGATGTTGAAGGTAGTTGATTATTATTTTCCTGAAATTTTGTGAAATCAAGTTCTGTCTTCTTGTTAGCAACTGTTTTGGGTGCATCGTTTGTGATTACTTTAAATTATCTGACCAAGTGGGTATTCATAATTCAGGCTTCTTATGTAGCCAGTCGTTAGTGCTATTTACTTAATAGCTTTTAGAACAGTTACTTGAAACTCGTTAAAATACGTGGCTAAATATAACTGGGGGATCATTTTACAGCTACGTAATTAAGAATATCAAAGGAGGCCAAAGTCGAGTTGTTCTGTAATTACTAGTGCCTTCGATAATTCATTCACTAACAGATCTACGTTCCACCTAATACACGTATTAACCCTAGAAATTCGAAGCTGTTGGAAGGTTCCATTTGATACCTAAGTCGTTTGTTTACATTCGTTAAATATAATTATTTTTTGAAACAAAAACAGATTACTGGCGATTTACACAAGTTATTTTATGAAAAAAAGTTAAAGTTTAAAATTTTGGGGACATTTTTTTACCTTCTTTTCGGTTTCCCGAAATTAACCCTTTGCGCTCCAAGCATTTCTCGATAAGATTAATAGTGAAACTTCTGAAAATCCAAAGTTTTGTTTGGAAAAATAAAAACAAAAGGATTTTCAACGCTTATAAATTTACTTATTTCTATTTATTATCTTAACTTGCATTATTTTGATAATATAAAAATACCTGAATTTTACATATTAAAGTTCTCCGTGTCGCCATAACAGCGCCATTGGAGTGCAGAGGGTTAAGTATTGATCAGGTATCAAAATGATGTACTTACATATATTGAATCGTACCCTCTGAGTTACTTAATCTCAGTGATAAAGTAACGAAACTTCATTGTTGTTAGGTTTTCTGTAGAAACGGTTTATGTATGGCACGAGCGACCGGGAACGGTTATTTTTGAGTTGAGGATTTTCGTTTATTGCTTGCACGGGTCTCGTTACATCCTGCGGGGGGCACTAGAATTGCTTTGCTAGATTTTTAGTAATTTGTGTCCCTCGCGCTCAATAGCCTACGAACATACCATAAACCAGGAATTTCCGAACGGCATATCTGCATGTAACGGTTCGCTTGCCGATGAGTCACCCGGAGGAAATTCCAGATTTTTGGGACCTTCCGCCCACCCCTCGCGACCGTCTCCTACCCTTTCGAGGGTGACAGCGCGCTAAGGGCGCACTGGAAGGGGGATAAAGACGATATTAGACACGCTGATTGACAAATGCAATTGTCAACCATTAACCAACCAGCGTGTCCTAACAAAAATCCCTCTCACGGACGTCCGAGACGCGACGTCGGAGAGTCAGTCGTTCAGTAGTCGTTCAACCACCACGAACAAGGAGAACCAAGGAGCAACCAGTATCATATCCCTCTCACGGACGTCCGAGACGCGACGTCGGAGAGTCAGTCGTTCAGTAGTCGTTCAACCATCACGAACAAGGAGAACCAAGGAGCAACCAGTATCACCTACAAGTCCCAATCATATTGGATGGTCCTTCGAATTAGTATCTAGACGGCACAACATCGTGCAAATACTACAAGGCTCGGAAGTTCATTGTACCAACCACGGGCATTAACAATTGTACTTCTACTTAAGATACCAAACATCCTGAATGCATACAGACATTGTGATAGACTACTGGGTGTATTCACTCTCAGGTCAACGTAAACAATCACAGTCAGTGCTGATTATTATTGTACGATAAATTGCACACGTATCTAGAAATTACAGTTGCTTCGAAAAATATTCGAACAACTATGAAACACGGCGCAGGCAAAAATATTCATAATATTTAAAATATTACTCTTAGGCTTCCTAGAGTTAATATACGCTCAACGCTCGAATTTATCAAAACCGAATATCAAATTCATTCACACCTAATAAATCTTCCAATTCAAAGCGAAAATGAAACTTCCTATACAAAAACTGTATCTTACACATAATAATCGAAGTTCAAAATCATTCATAGTAAATCCATCGTTCCACAATTTTAAAGCAATTAATCCAGAATTGATGTATATTCACATCTTCCAATTCAAAATGAAAATGAACCATTTTCTCGAAAATGCAACTTCTTATACAAAAACTGTATCTTACACATAATAATCGAAGTTCAAAATCATTCATAGTAAATCCATCGTTCCACAATTTTAAAGCAATTAATCCAGAATTGATGTATATTCACATCTTCCAATTCAAAATGAACCTGAACCATTTTCTCGAAAATGCAACTTCCTATACAAAAACTGTATCTTACACATAATAATCAAAGTTCAAAATCATTCATAGTAAATCCATCGTTCCACAATTTTAAAGCAATTAATCCAGAATTGATGTATTGGATGATTGCAAAAGTTCGTGCTCGATTTGAAAATAAAACACAATCGGTGTGTGCAAAAGCAGATCTCATTTGAAACTAAAATGAATAATTATTTGAAAATGAAACACAAGCGGTGTATCTTTCGATAGGAAAGTAACATTACGCTGAAAGGAAGATCTTGTCGAGGTCGATAAGGTTCTCGCCACCTCTGAAAATCGGACACGAACTTTTCCAATCATCCAATATATTCACACAAATCCTCTGTTCGTATCACCTGGTGTCACCCTGCTACGTTTCCTGTACTCGCGAAACGCGAGCTACCACCCCTAAATCCACCGTGAACGTACTTCCATCGACGTTAGAAAAGCCATTTGGTCGGAAAACGATCTTACCACCGGCAAGAGTCGTTACCCTTGCTCTCTCTCTCTGTCTCTCGTAGCTTGCCAGGATTGAATGCCGCGTTCCGGTAAAACGACCGATTCTCCTCTCCGTTTCTTTCGTAAACCGTTTGCATACTTATTATTCGGATGCGTTGTCGGCTACTCGTCGACTCTTTGACGGCTCGGCTGAGAGGTAATTTGGGACCAGAAAGCTTAGCAATTACTATGTAAATCGACTTCAGATTATTCGTAATGTATGCGTCTTATTTCGTGCTCGTTACACAGCTACCATCCCGCCTAAGAAGCCGACATGTCCGCCAAAATTCTTTCCACAATATCGCCGTGGTAATTTTCGATTTATCCTGGATCGTGCTATTTTTTTCCCGTTTCTTTTCCTCGTTTTTCCTTTTATTTCGTCAAACTATAAAGCTGAGTGTACGATAATACAGAGAGAGATTCTAGATAAGGCTGGTCGTGTCCGATTAAACGCGTCGCTAGAGAAGAGACGCCTGTTAACCTGCCTCATTTCACGTCGTCGTCGTCGTCATCGTTGTCGTTCAACCGAAGTTCTATCAGTGTGACACGTTCAGTATGCGTGATGCAAATTTTTTTGGGACCTAGGTGTGAATTTTAAGCCGTATTAGCGCGACCAAATTAGCCCCTTCCTCGATGCCTGCGAAATAGAGAACTTCCTTCTCGTGTGAGTTTTGTTTTTACGTTTAATATTCGAACATGGTTTGGGAATTTGCTTTTTTCGTGTGCAAATTTGTCGTTTTGAGGATGGTTTCGTGGGAAAATTCTTGAAAAATGGGGAATACTCTGTTTTGGTATATTTTACCGAAATGAAATTTTAGTGTTTGCGACTTAGCCCTTTTCTGAGTGAATAATTTTTTTGAAAAATTTGATATTTATCTGCCGATTTGCAAGGGATACTAAATTCAGATGAATTTTTGTTCGAGTTACTCAAATGGGTTAAGGATGGTTTCGTGGGGAAATTCTTGAAAAGTGGGGAATACTCTGTTTTGGTATATTTTACCGAAATGAAATTTTAGTGTTTGCGACTTAGCCCTTTTCTGAGTGAATAATTTTTTTGAAAAATTTGATATTTATCTGCCGATTTGCAAGGGATACTAAATTTAGATGCATTTTTGTTCGAGTGCTCAAATGGGACGTAAGTGTTCCATAAATTTTGATAAAAAAGAAACAAACTTTTCGTTCTTTACATTTTAAACTATATCGGAAAATATTGATATTAGTCTAAATTGAGCACACGTAAAATTGTTATTTATCCGCCCATCGTTGCGTCTGCATGAATTTTTGTCCAACTCAAGTAAGACATGTATTAAGCTTGAACAAAGTCGCAGAAATCAGATAACAAAGTTTCACTAAAAAAGAAACAAACTTATCCTTATTTATTCTTGAAACTGTTAATACTAGTCTAATTTGAACACGCGTAAAATTTTCGACTTCTAGCATAAATTCCCCGCAATAAAATGTACATATAAACTTACAGATTCGCATAAATTCCACCTTTTTATAGTCAACGCCAGAAGAAAAAAGTCCGAAAAAAATCTAACAACATTTTCCGATCTCAAAACACAGTGTCTTTATATCACCATAAATATTCAACATAATTACACTGGAAAAACACAAATTTGCACACACTTGTTGGCGAACGAGCATGCAAATGTACACACATCTCCTCTTCATTTTCACGTATTCGTAACAACAAAATCAAAGGTGAAGAAAGAAATGTCGGTTAATTTGCGTCTGGCAAATGGGTTAACAGTAATCGTTAATCAACCGTTATACGGTAATTATCTCGAAGGAAATATGATACACGTTTCTAACGCAATCCGTTCCTTTCTCAACAATCGCGTTCATCCACGGACCGCGGTGTGTGTATCAGCCGAATGGTAAGTTCAACCTTTCGAGTTATATGCATGCCACACGGAGGATAATAAACGTGGCTAACAGTGTCGTAAAAGTTTTTCAAGCCGTCCGTTATTCTTCGCTATCCGGGAACACGATTTTACATCGTGCCCACCGTATCCGTTTTGCACGCTTTAACACTCAATCACCGTGTCCCTCTGGAGAACGCGAATCGCTCGAGTTTTCGCGTCCTTTCAGCCACACCACGCCAATGCACCGTGCTACTATCACTTCCTGTCTCTGTTCTTTGACTGCCTTATTAAGGAAACGCCTGGGTAAAGTGTTTCAGATTTAATTCACACATATGTACACATGTGCGAATTGTAATTTAGTTTCGCCATTCTTATTAATGTGCTGCAAACGTGATTATAGGAGGAGTTTTGCATCTTGGAGAATTGTCTTCGTATCTACTAATTCTTTGAAATACGAGTGGAACGATGAATAGGAGTTTTTCCAATACGAGTGGAACAATGAATAGGAGCTCTTTGACTGCCTTATTAAGGAAACGCCTGGGTAAAGTGTTTCAGATTTAATTCACACATATGTACACATGTGCGAATTGTAATTTAGTTTCGCCATTCTTATTAATGTGCTGCAAACGTGATTATAGGAGGAGTTTTGCATCTTGGAGAATTGTCTTCGTATCTACTAATTCTTTGAAATACGAGTGGAACGATGAATAGGAGTTTTTCCAATACGAGTGGAACGATGAATAGGAGTTTTTTCTTAAGAAAGTGCGTTTTTATTTTTGAGATCGGAAAATATTTTTCTTTTTGTCTCTGTTGGGTGTAAAATTGTGTAATTTAGGCGGGTTTAATTTTATGTGCGAAAGTGCAAAGAGCTTGATTCAGATATTAATGTGTTGCAAACGTGATTATAGGGGTTTTGCACCTTGGAGAATTGTCTTCGTATCTACTAATTCTTTGAAATACGAGTGGAACAATGAATAGGAGTTTTTTCTTAAGAAAGTGCGTTTTTATTCTTGAGATCGGAAAATATTTTTCTTTTTGTCTCTGTTGGGTGTAAAATTGTGTAATTTAGGCGGGTTTAATTTTATGTGCGAAAGTGCAAAGAGCTTGATTCAGATATTAATGTGTTGCAAACGTGATTATAGGGGTTTTGCACCTTGGAGAATTGTCTTCGTATCTACTAATTCTTTGAAATACGAGTGGAACGATGAATAGGAGTTTTTTCTTAAGAAAGTGCGTTTTTATTTTTGAGATCGGAAAATATTTTTCTTTTTGTCTCTGTTGGGTGTAAAATTGTGTAATTTAGGCGGGTTTAATTTTATGTGCGAAAGTGCAAAGAGCTTGATTCAGATATTAATGTGCTGCAAACGTGATTATAGGGGTTTTGCACCTTGGAGAATTGTCTTCGTATCTACTAATTCTTTGAAATATAAGTGGAACGATGAATAGGAGTTTTTCCTTAGGAAAGTGCGTTTTTATTTTTGAGATCGGAAAATATTTTTCTTTTTTTCTCTGTTGGGTGTAAAATTGTGTAACTTTACGTGTGCAATATGTTATACAAAAATAGAGAGTGCAAAGAGCTTGATTCAGATATTAATGTGTTTCAAATGTGATCGTGGGAGAAGTTTTGCACCTTGGAAAATTGTTTTCCAATTCTACAAGTCTCCAATTCGTATTAACTCTTTGAAATCTGAATGGAATGATAAATACGATTTTTTCCTCAGGAAAGTGTGTTTCTATTTGAGATCGGAAAATATTTTTCTATTTTTCTTGCTGGGTGCGAAATTGTGCAATTTAGGCGCGTGTATAATTTTTCGTGTGCAGTATATTATAGAAAAATTGAAAGTGCAAAGAGCTTGATTCACATATTAAAGTGCTGCAAATGTGATCGTGGGAGAAGTTTTGCACCGTGGAAAATTCTTTTTGTACTAATTCTTTGAAGTATAAATGGAACGATAAATAGGATCTTTTTTTCTCGTGAAAGTGTGCTTTTATTTGAGATCGGAAAACATTTTAGATATTAGATAACAAAAGGTGTAATTTAGGTGTGTATAATTTTACGTGGACAATATATTATACAAAAATTGAAAGTCTAAAGAGCTTGATTCACATATTAGATCGTATCAACCCTTTCGTTACGCTAGGCTTGAGACAAACGAGACAGTTATTATTTATTATTTAACACAGACGTAAAAATAGAGATACGTATAATTGAAAATCGACTGTTCCGTGATAGTAGAATTTCTGGTGCATTCTAATATTGCCTGACTTTCAGTGAAGTGTGAAAGTAAATTAATAAATTGACCACTTTATAGCGAAAGGATTAAACTCAAAGAAAGAGAGAGCAAACACAGCTAACAGAATGAATCTCTACGACTGTTTTACAGCTTGAAATTTTTACAGCTTGAACATTTCAAATTTAGATTTTCCTCCAGAATTTCCATTAAAAAATATTTCCTCGTATCTGACGTATTCAAACTGAAATAATTTTCATTTTATTCTATTTTTATTAGGTTATTATTAGGTTATTTTATTTGGTTATTGCACGAGTGTTTGAAATATTTCCTTGGATATAACGTTGACTTGAATAAATTTGTAAAAATTCAACTAACTTCAACATTCAACGTGTCACGGTACAGACAACTCCTACGAATGTTCAAAAACTGACGCCGGGCAAGAAGACATCGGGTTTTCTCCTCGAGAACAGTTGTGTTTCGGGTTTAAAATTAAGATCTTAATATCGCGCGATTTGCATGCATCGCTATTTACATATCGATGCGCGGCAACCAAGAGAGACGAAATAAAATGCGAACGTTAACACATCGTACGATATACATACCTGCAAATGTATACTGGTTACGATTGCCACGATAAACAGATGCTCCTCGTTACCATCTTGTTTCAGTCGAACGAACGAACGTACGCGTTATCAAAAGTCGAACCACTTTTAACTGTTGTATAGCGAACATTGTGAGATAAAGGTACGTTAAAATTAATGTAAAAGGCACAGAAGATAGTAGCGATAATTAATGGACGAACAGGGCCGAAGTTCCGATACCGAATGTTCCGGCAATTCGAGAAATTTAGATAGCAATGGACAAGCTTTCCGATGCAGTCAAAAATCGCGGTGGGTTAATTTTAGACTTTGAGAATTACTTGAGAACGATAGTACAATGTGTAACGGAAAAATTCTGATAAAAATTATACTTTGCAAACTGAGTTTGGAAATTTTTGTTACAAACTGCAGAAAATAATTACATTTTCTGTTGAACTGTAAGGATTCTGAGTTTAATAATTTACTGTGGAAGAATGCAAGATAGTAAAAATATAATCACAGGTATTCTAATTCGAATATATTTTTTTTTAATTAAATAAAACGTAAATTATACTTTGCAAACTGAGTTTGGAAATTTTTGTTACAAACTGCAGAAAATAATTACATTTTCTGTTGAACTGTAAGGATTCTGAGTTTAATAATTTACTGTGGAAGAATGCAAGATAGTAAAAATGTAATCACAGGTATTCTAATTCGAATATATTTGTTTAAAATTAAAAAAACATTTCAGTACGTAAATTATACTTTGCAAACTGAGTTTGGAAATTTTTGTTACAAACTGCAGAAAATAATTATATTTTCTGTTGAACAGTAAAGATTCTGAGTTTAATACTGTGGAAGAATCGAAGATAGTAAAAATGTTCTCACAATAAAATGTCTAAAATTGAAGTGTCAATATGTAAATGAAACTTTGCAATTTGAGTCCGGAAATTTTTGTTAAGAAAATAATTACATTTTCTGTTAAACTGTAAGGATTCTGAGTTTAATAATTTACTGTGCAATGGAAGACACTAACATGTAAGCACAGGTACATCAATTCGAATATACATGCAGAAAATAAGTCAAATTAAATTTCTTTTTAATTATAGATTTTAAATTAGAAAAAAAAAGAAGCGCGAGCGTCTAAATGAAACTTTGCAATCTGAGCCCAATTACGTCCCTCACATCCTGTGCACACTAATTACCTTTCCCTTAAACCTCGAAAATCAAATTTAAATTCAAATTAAACTCACAAATTCAAATCCCCAATAACCCTGAAATACTTCAACCTTTCGCAAAGCGCGTATTCTTCTCCGCCGCAACAAAAATTCCAAAGAACGGGGAAAGCGAGCACCCAGTTAATTCCCGAACTCGTTACATATTCAACCGACTTCCCAAAAATAAAAAATCCCCCTACAAATTAACCTAATATTCGCATTCACCGTATCCAGCAAAAAGTACAAAAACCTCAACATCTTCTAATTACAATCATTAAAATACACGAACGCTCGTTTTACATACACTCGCAACAACGTAACCGACCTTCGAAACGTACGACGAAAAACAACCAAATTATTTACAGTTCCACATCATTACACTCTAGCCTAACACGCAAACAAACCCATATGTACGCCTATACAAACCTCTCGCGACCAGTGCACGCGAGACTGCACGATAATCGTTAATTCACAGCCGCTACCACATCAGCTACCTACTACAACCGCTCCTCTCTTTCTCACCGAAGGGAACCCGATCGGAATCGGCGAACCACGAGCGTGGAGCCGCACGTTCAATGGCCACAGCTACGCCATTCATAGCGGGCGCGAATTTAAAAGTCGCCGCCGTCGAACCGGCGAAATACGAGGCTCGAACCTGTTTCTAATCGAAACGGTGGAAACGTTATCCCGCCTCTCTCCCTTATCTGTCGTTGTCAGCTTCCGCGGACCTAACGTCTGTCGGATAAGCGAAACCGACGGTGGATTCGATGTTCCTAGGTGCACACAGAGGGAACGATCGTAATAATAATATACAAGGGGCTGAGTAAAACGGCCGTTACACGGATAAATTTGCCGGCCACGTAGAGCCGTTTATTGAGTTCGTTCCGGAGCCTCGCCTCGCCGACTGTGTTTATGCGCTTGCACGGGCACGCTGGAGCCACGGCTTTAATCCAGATCTTTATTGCCGTGTACAAAAGCCTGGCTGCGGGACAGTCCGCGAGGGGCTTGTTAAAGAATCCGCGGAACGTCTCCGAATGGATTCGCTAAAGTCGCGGGCTTGTCGGCTTCCCGCTGCGACGGAAGGATTTGTAAACGAATGTTTCCTTTAAGAGGGATCTTTTCTGTTTTTCTTTTTTGCGAGGTGAGCGTGTTTCTGTACGCGTGGATGAATGGAGAGATTGTTAGCATTGTGATCTGGGTCTCGTTACCGGGGCAAGTTCGGATGGTAAGGTGGGTTGTGTGATTTGTTCGGCAATTAAGTTTTGGTTTTCGATGCGACGTTTGCGTGTGATTTGTTCGGCAATTAAGTTTTGGTTTCTGAAGTGATGCTTGGGTGTGATTTGTTCGGCAATTAAATTTTTGTTTCAGAAGCGATGTGGGGGTTTTTGTGAATGGAGGACGAATTGGTTGGTTGGAGTTGTGTTTTGGGAGTGATTTGTTTGGTAATTAATTTTTTGTTTTTGAACTGACGTTTGTGTGTGATTTGTTTAGTAATTAACTCTCTATGGGCCCGTGTAACTTTCAAGTCACATACTAATATATCGATATTTTATTAAACAATTGAACTTTTTTCCACAAAGTGGCGTAAACGCCTTGTTGCACAATGTCTCCTTATTAACCAGTAACTTTCTTGATAGCCGTTGTTACTTCAAAGTCACAATATGTATTCGTTATAATAAAATTGTTGAAACTGCTGAATTCATTGTTATTCTGTATTTATAGGACGATATTTCTTAATTTTACGTTACATACATTGTTTTATAGTCGAGAAAAAAATTCGGCCCATAGAGGGTTAACTTGTGGTTCTTGAAGCGATGTTTGTGTGTGATTTGTTTGGCAATTCATTTTTTATTTTTGAAGCGATGTGGGGGGTTTTGTGATTTGGGAGTGATTAGTGGTATTTAAATTTAGAGAATTTTTAAATTGTACGTATTAATTTTAACTTCTATGCAGAACTTTCTGGAAAATATCGCTGTTGTCTCCTTTCGAATTTTTAGGGCTTGTCGAAAGTTAGTGTGTGACTTATCGTTAGTTAAAAATGTGAAGTTTAGCTAGCTCGTTTTTTGATAAACTGAAATCTATGAGAATACCAGCTCCAACCTCTCAATAAACAATCAAACCTCCGATACCCACACCCTCGCAAGAGAAATCGTGAAGAGTAACCCTTTACGTTGTTAACAACTAAAAGAGTTGGTTATCAATTTCACTCTGATTCCGATTTTTCGTACTTTGTGTAAGTATAATAATAAAATTAGTTACAAAGGTACACCAAATTCTATCTCTTCGGGTTCTACAACACCTTTGCTTCGATTAGGATATTAATGTCTGTGAAATTTCATTCGTCTGAAAATTCTCAACTATTTGTGAATTATTTTGAATAAAATTTAATTTGAAGTGTTATTCAAGGCTTCCTTATTAAATTTTCACGTTTCGAGGCACACTGATAACGTCGTGTTTCCTTTTAGATTAGGATTTATAAGTGTACCGTGCTCATATCACGCATCGTTGGCTGCTAATCAAGTGTTTTAATTTGTCCGCTAAGTAATCAAGAAAGTGAGATAATTAACTACCTAAGATAATTTAATAATTTTCCCTGAAAACTATTTGTTCTTCTCCTAAATGTTCCCTTTTTAAAATGAAAATGTATTGTCAAAAATATTTCTATGTATAGTACTAAACTTATCGTATCACTCATGCGAAAGGAAGGCGGCAGTCGTTTAACTTCGTACTTATCCATGAATATACATGTAAAATTAAAATGTGTGTCGAGGGAAGGCTTGAGCAATACTTTGAATAAATTCCCTTCTTGTACCGTCATCCAGCGGCAGCTGCAAGCGACGAGAAAGAAAGAAAAAAAAAAAGAAGAGCGATTCTTCGCGAAGAAAACCACCGTGCAGTTTGCAAATCCTTCCGCCGCGGAGCAAAGACGACGGAGCTTTACTTGGACTTTCGTAAATCTCGTTGCGACACTCAACTGGAAGGTCTTTAAACGAGCTGCGTCAAAATTTTCGTTTTGTTCCGTTACTTTCGGATGGTAATTTTGAGGATTTTAGTGTCATCGAGTTCGAAGAAACAGAAAGATTAGCGGAGTTATTTGGAAAATGTTGTTACTTCTATTTATTTAGTAGGTTTTCAATGGAAGCGTATGATATATCGATTTAAAAAATAATTGATAAATTTTATTGTACTTAGTTTAACCTAAGTATTCTACGGTAACTTTCTTAAATTCGTCGTATTTTGTTGTCACACCCGTTATACGACACACGTTTTACCAAAGTCTCTGTTAATTTAATCAACACTTCCAGTCAGCAAGAACCAGCCATCTGTTGCTTTTTAAAAACGTAGTTTCAAGTTCACAGAGAAATCTACTGTGCGTTCACACTCGGCAATATCTTTGACCCTTGTTTCTTTCGTGCTCATGCAACTATGTTATCTAACAAATTTTTATTGTCGTCAAAACAACGCTTCATCAAAATCAGAAACTTCAAAGTTTCACTTTCAAGCTCGATTCAATATGGCGGATCCATCGTTGGAATCGTCACTTAGAATCTCCAACAATTCTCTATTTTAGTGCTTTCTCTCTCCAGTAGGCAAATTTTTGCGAGAAAAATATGTTATTCAACAAACTCTCATTATTATAAAAATCATAAACTCCACAGTTTCACTTTAAAATTCGATTCAATATAGCGGATCCATCGTTGGAATCGTCACTTAGAATCTCCAACACTTCTCTATTTTAGTGCTTTCTCTCTCCAGTAGGCTCTCCAAATTTCCGCGAGAAAAATATGTTATTCAACAAACTCTCATTATTATAAAAATCATTAACTCCACAGTTTCACTTTAAAATTCGATTCAATTTGGCGGATCCATCATTGAAATCATCACTTAGAATCTCCAACACTTCTCTATTTTAGTGTTTCCCTTTTCCAGTAGGCTCTCCAAATTTCCGCGAGAAAAATATGTTATTCAACAAACTCTCATTATTATAAAAATGATTAACTCCACAGTTTCACTTTCAAGCTCGATTCAATTTGGCGGATCCATCATTGGAATCGTCACTTAGAATCTCCAACAATTCTCTATTTTAGTGCTTTCTCTCTCCAGTAGGCAAATTTTTGCGAGAAAAATATGTTATTCAACAAACTCTCATTATTATAAAAATCATAAACTCCACAGTTTCACTTTAAAATTCGATTCAATATAGCGGATCCATCGTTGGAATCGTCACTTAGAATCTCCAACACTTCTCTATTTTAGTGCTTTCTCTCTCCAGTAGGCTCTCCAAATTTCCGCGAGAAAAATATGTTATTCAACAAACTCTCATTATCATGAAAACAATACTTTATCAAAATCACTAACTCCAACCTCTTACTTTCAAACTCGATTCAACACACCGGATCTGTCACCAGAATCATCAGTTAAAATCTCTATAAATTGTCTCAAAATCATTAACTCCAACTTTTTACCTTCAGACTCGATTCAACACAGCGGATCCGTCATCGGAATCATCAGTTAAAACCTCCAACAATCGTCCATATTAACATTTCCCCTGTCCGGTAGGCAGATTTTCGCGAGAAAAATCCAACGGCTCGGCTCGGTGGTGAAAAGGCCGAATATAAATCACGCGGTGGCATCTTAGATAATGACAGTCATGCAGCGTGCTCGTGTGCGCCACGCCGCGGCCACGACGGCTGATATATTGTTCGGTGGCTGCCGAAGGTAGCGGTTAAAATTCTTTCGCGAATGATAATCCGGCCAACTGGATGCGTGCATCACTTCCGGAGTATCGCGACCGCCCTGTTGCATCGTTACGCGGTAACGTAGCCTAAGTAATCATCGATTCGAGAAATTACAAGCTTCCGCTTGGTTTTTGCTCGCCTCGACTCTGCGTTGCCGTTAAATTGTTGCAAGCCAGGCCGGATGCTGCTTTTAAAATCGCGGACACACCGTAGAATTCTCGCGTGCTACACTTAATACGCGTTATTTTCAATTGACGCGTTCTTATTG
>NW_017100518.1:6081-6797 GCF_001263275.1 Habropoda laboriosa | reverse complement strand
CTGGAGGAATTTAATTAAATTTATTATCAATTTTATTATTTATAATTTATGTACAATGTATTATTAAATTTGTAATTTAATAATGATTATTATGCAAAGAGCGAGAGGAAAGATAGATTATAAGCCAAAAATTTGGAATCATTGGAAGTTACACAAAAATTTTCAGAAAATAGTTAGCAATTTTAGGAATGTTTTGACGAATTTTTTATGATTTATGTCAATCGAATAGCGTTGATCAGGCAGTGTACACATTGCTGATTGGTGAGCAGGCAACGATCACAATTTTATCATTCATTCTGCAATACTACAATCTGCATTTAATATTGCACTAGTGTCAGTTGAGATTGTGCTGGAAATTATTGCTTCTCATGCAGCTAGTATAAAAACTCAGCTTCTTTTGTGACGAATAGATTGCCGAATTTAATTAGAATCTCAACTTTAATCTATATTTTTTCGGTAAAAATGACCAACACGAAAACCAAGGCTGGCATCTAAATAATCCAATAGGAATTCAATTACTTTCCTCAAAAAAACTCTAAAAAATCCCTATAAAAAACACACTTTCCCTCAGCTTTACTCCAGCGATTACCCACCATAGCCAGAAAATTAAGCCATTACAAGACTGCCTACATTATCTCAGCGATATATATTTTTGCCCTTGAAAAATTGAATTATACTGGAGATTACATTTTATTACGTTAATTAGTGCTGAGTAC
>NW_017100518.1:3249-5994 GCF_001263275.1 Habropoda laboriosa | reverse complement strand
TTGCAAATGTAAATAATTTTTTGCCAAGGAAAAACACAAGTTTAAAATACAAGATCTGTGTTACCTCGATGTTTCCCTATAATCGAGGTTTGTCAAGTATTTCGCGGTTTCGCCGAAGAAACGGATAAATCAGAAGGATCTAACACGTTTGCAAAACACTCGGCGGGCAGGTGGATTGAGTCATTAGAAGATTCTTCATCGAGGTAGTTTACGCGGTCGTCCGTAGTAGGAAAACACAATAAAGTCGAGGATAAACGGTCGGATACGAGGACGCGAACGACGGTAAACTATTCGCACGAATTGTACGCAAATTATCCCCAGCGATCGTTTTCGTTCGCGTGTAAATTGCGGCCGATTATGAAGATTACAGGTGTCGTAACCACCTTTCCCACCTGCCGCACCAATTTGTCGGAAATGAAGAGATTTTTGCGTTTTATTACGCGGTAATAAACGTCTAGGTGACAAAAACACTTGCCGACTCGCGCGGCAAAACCGCGATCGAATCTTCTGAATTGCAAATCTGCCCCGAAAAAAGAAGGTAGGACTTTCGAATATATACGTATTTCGTTGAACTTTTGATCTTTACGAATTCTTTTCCGTGGAATTTTTTGATCGATTCTCCTCGTGCTTTTTACCTCACAATTGGCAATAGAATAACTTTCTAAATTCTGCTTGCGTATCGTGCTAGATGTAATAAGGTGTGTATGTATATCTGTAAGGTATCGTGTTTAACGACGATAATAATTAGGTTTAATTTCCTTTCGTTAGAGTTGCTGTTATTAGCTTGAATGTCTGTAAAATCATACCTCTTGAAATGTATTACACATCGTAACTCTCTCTCTCTCTCTCTCTAAAACCAATTTCCCATCATCGAGTACCAATTAAAGGATCATCACTACGAGCCTCTCTGGTAACGTTCAAACTGATTGAGGATTTAAGGTACAGCTGTTCCCCTCTGACAAGGGTACACTTTCATAACCGAGCATAATTAAAACTAATAACACGCGTATCCACTCCCAATCAGGAAGATCCGAAGATGGAAGAGGCTAACACGAAAACCACGTGTTTCTGTTCGAGCATTCCCCGTGCCATGAGAGAGTCACGCTATAGCCTCAACGTTAACCGTTCGAGCAACTTTGTAAGTTTCAATCTGTGAAGAAAGAAATCTTCGAGAAAATTTTGAGAATCCAAGTTAGTTGTGGAATAAATTTTTGTTGTGAAATGTAGAGTAACCGGAAACTATGGCCGTTAATAATTAAGATGCTGATGCGACCTTAAAGTATATTTCATTCTACGGCGTTCTTCGAAGTTTTGTTCGACTGTACACTTGAGGTCTTTGGGTCGAAAAGGACCCAAGAGGGAAAATAGAAAGGGCCCGAAAGTGAAAATAAACTCAAGTCTTTGGGTCAAAAAAGACCCAAAAAGAGAAGGAAAAGAAAACCCAGAAGGGAAAATAAACTCAGGTCTTTGGGTCAAAAAAGACCCAAAAGAGAAAATAAAGAAGACCCAAAAGGGAATATAAACTCAGGTCTTTGGGTCAAGAAAGTCCCAAAAAGGGAAAATAAAAAAGACCCAAAAGGGAATATAAACTCAGGTCTTTGGGTTAAGAAAGTCCCAAAAAGGGAAAATAAAAAAGACCCAAAAGGGAAAATAAACTCAGGTCTTTGGGTCAAAAAAGTCCTAAAAATGAAAATAAAGAAGACCCAAAAGGGAATATAAACTCAGGTCTTTGGGTCAAGAAAGTCCCAAAAAGGGAAAATAAAAAAGACCCACAAATACCATATGTGTAACAATTTTTATTACTAGCACACTTATTAAAAGAATATAAATCAGTATATTAATAACAATTTCATTAAGTTTTGTCGATACCAGTAAAAGTTATTAAAAAAGTGAGAACACAATGGATCAAAAAAGACCCAAAGACCACACTAGGGTTAAAAAAAGGAATCTTCGAATCTACAAAGAATTTTGCCGACGATTACAAAACTTTGATATTATCGTTTAGAAGAAGAGGAGAAGAGGTCTTATCGGTCCAAAGGTTAATGGAAAATGTTCACGGCAATAATGCCCGTCGACAATGTGAAATCAATGAAGAGAAGAAGAGCGATAGTTGGACAGGTATAAAAAAAAAACGATCGTCAGCCGAAAATTTACGACATTGCACGGTGCATGGACGAACGAGTCGAAACGATTTACGAAGATTGAACCTTTCGAAACTCTCCTGCTTATCGCGACTCCTTAAAACGTTTCTGAATTTTACGTCTCGTAAACCGTTTCGATCACTTACGCGCGCCTGTGTCTACTATAACGTCTGTTCCATGCCTCTTTTCTTGCGGCACAAATTTACGCTTGCTCGACCGATGTCGTCACGGTTTTATTGATATTTTATTGGGATCATTGCGTATCGATGGCTGTCTCTGGATCGTTTCATTTCATCCTACCAAGTTTTAGTTACGTCTTTATATCTGCCAGAACGTTACTGCTCATTATAGAAAACTTGTAAATTAGAGTTATATTTGGGGTGATTTATGGCTTATCTCGATTTTATGCCTTTTTTGTGAATAAGATGTAGTACTGTTTCATAGTGAATCGAGAGGAAGGGAATTAGTACTGTAGAAGTAGCAAAATAAATTAAAACAATTATCAGAATACAGTCATAGTATTAATCTAAATAATTATAGTCAAAAGTGACTTGTAAAATATGAATGAAATGCAAATAATACTATTTTAAATATTTTGATATTT
>NW_017100518.1:0-3167 GCF_001263275.1 Habropoda laboriosa | reverse complement strand
TTATTCAAATTTTGGGTATTTTAATATTTAGATTTTTCAATATTTCAACATTCGAATTCAAGAGCTCCATTTGAGAGCTCAACATTACGTTTAACCCTTTCGTGACAAGCGGGACTTACACATCTCACTCGAATACTCGAACAAAAATGAATCTTAAACGAACACTAAATTACCGTAACGCATACTAAATTAATAAAAATTACAGGTATGACAATCCCCAGACAAAAAAAAAAAAAAACAAATTAAAAAGAAAAACAATCCAACCCAAGTGTTGAAATTCGACTAAAAATTCAAAAATCATCCGTCTATTTCACGCGGCGAGAAGAAAACGAAAGCTACCGTTCCCCGTGAAACATTACACTTGCCACATCCTCAGGTAGCGAATTTCATGCGCAATATATTACCGCGAAAGCTTAGAAGAAGGCTGAGCTTCACGTGTTGCAACAAAGAACGGTAAAGCCGTAGTAGCTGCATTCGCACGCGAGGAATCGAGCATGGAACGATCGTGGATGATTTTTACGGGCGCGTCTACTGGAAATACGGCTAATGGAATCCCCGATGCTATTCTATGGATCCTGGAATTGGCATCGGGGTAAACACGTTTCTACCGGGCCGCTGTGTACACAGAGAATAGCGACATCGACACATCTCAGGATTGTGTGTAAATAAATTGTACGTAACCTTACGCTACAACACCGACACCGGACGATATTCACCTATTACCCCCTTCCGGTGTTTCTTCCAACGTTTCTCTGTTCATCGAATGGCTCCGTCGAACAGCTAGCGCCGTAAGATTCTTTACGGCCGTTTTAGAATCGTTAACCCAGCTGTTACACGAATCGTTTATTATTTCGAGAGAGATTTTTCTCGATAGTTCGAACACGCTTGATTTACGGTACATTTTACACATTTTTTTATAGCATTAACGACGTAATTTGCGGGTAGAATAAATTTTGAGGTAATTGTTACTCGATGGGTAATATTTTAAGTATGGGTTTGTTTCTGGGATAATTTCTTTTTTTTTATATATTTTATGTGATACGTGAAATATGTGGAAAAAGCTTCAGGTAAGTATGGAAAAGAGCGATATTTTATATAAATGGGTGGAAGAAATATATCGCACGAAAATTATTGTCTCAACTTACGGGAAATTGTACGCAGAATTATACGGAGATTCGAGCAGAATTCCAGCACTTGTGAACTAGTTAATATCACAGGAACGAAGCACGAGTTATTCACAAAAAACTTTATTCCGCATTCTTCGCTCACCGGGTGAAAAACTAAATAACACTGATTTGTGGATCTTCAGACTACCCTTACTGCACCTATCAATCTTCCTGTATTTTTCCTGAGAAGGGATGTTGGGTTGATCGGGAATTCAGAAAAATTTGGAAAACTGCAAGGAATGTAGTTCAAGTGATGGTAATCAAAGGAAAGACTCTAGAAGTGAAAACACCTCCTTAAAAAATTAAGAGTTTCTATATTATCGTGAATATTTATGAAACTGTAAAAACATTTTTTTCAAAATTTATTCCTATCGTTCTTAATTTTTTGGAAAAAATAATTGTTTCCGAAAATTCTTTACTACCAGAATGTAGGACATCAAAAACCACAGAACTCTGAGTTTAACTTTTTCCCCTTATTTATACGGTCACAATTTACCCTCGCTACTCTGAATTTTTTGAAAAGCTAATGTTCTTAGAAAATTCTTTGCCACCACAATGTAGGACATCAAAAACCACACAATTCTGAATTAAAATTCTTTATACGGTCAAAATTTACCCCTGCTACTCTTAATTTTTTGAAGAAAAAAATAATGTTTCTCGAAAATTCTTTGCCACCACAATGTAGGACAACAAGAATCACACAACTCTGAATTTAACTTCGTTTCCATATCCTACACGGTTTCGTAAATATTCCCTATAATACGAAAACTCATAATTTTCTAAGAGAGTGTTTTCACCCCTATAACCGTTTCATCGCGGAAACAAAAAATAGTTTCGTAATTAGCATCACTTAAACTACATTTCCGCAAAATTTCAAATTTCTCCAAATTACTTTTAATTGTAAATGAAAATTTCCAACCGATTTGTCCCACATACCACATCCGCTCCTTCGTACAAACCATCGAAGGTTCTCACAACCCCAGGTTCATCCGTCATTAAACTAATTTAGACGAAAACACAGGCAACTTTTCTACACTCGTTCCATCCAACAGCACGTTCCATTCTATCTCCACTTAATCCCACATTGCACCCAGCTACGAGGGAAACCATCGAACGGAGAAAATCTTGCCGTGTGGACACGTATCGGCAGGAAACGCGGTTAATGGAATCTCTAATGGTGTTCAACGTTGGATCGCGGCAGAGATCGGCATTCAACGGTGGCCGACAACAGATATAGGATAGCGCGTGGTCGCATCTCAGGATCGCGCGTAGACTTTTCCTGAAACCCGTTTCGTGACCTCGTACACGGGCTTGTATCCTACGACAATCCTGCCTACGCGCTTCGCTGACCTGTGTCCCCGTTTTCGAGACTGGACGCTGCTTCTTCTTCGGCCGATCCAGCGGGACCGGAGAGGTGGAGCACCCTCGATCGTGTATCTCGAGCGCGAAACGCGATCCGGAAGCGTCTTGTAGCAATTAGGTCATAAGTAGCATAAGATACGGTAGTCTGAATTTGAGATAATGAATTATTGATTGCAAGGTTAACTCTTAACTGCAGACCACTCGTTTGATAAACGAGTCTGAATTTTTATTTCATTATCGTAACCGTGTGGAGAATTTTGGAAGCTTTAGCGTTTGAGGACCTTCAAGTGACTCTAGGTGACACACTGTTTCCATTTTAAAAAAATGAGATAAATTGAGAATTATCGATCGCAATTTTAACCCTTAAGTGCAGATCACTCGTCTGAATTTTTATATCACTATCATAACTGTATGGAGAATTTTGGAAGCTTTAGCGTTTGAGGACCTTCAAGTGACTCTAGGTGACACACTGTTTCCATTTTAAAAAAATGAGATAAATTGAGAATTATCGATCGCAATTTTAACCTTTAAGTGCAAATCACTCGTCTGAATTTTTATATCACTATCATAACTGTATGGAGAATTTTGGAAGCTTTAGCGTTTGAGGACCTTCAAGTGACTCTAGGTGACACACTGTTT
>NW_017100517.1:0-930 GCF_001263275.1 Habropoda laboriosa | reverse complement strand
TCTTCGCGACTTTCACATAACATACTGCGGCTATATTCGTACTCCAAATGGCATTTGATTCTGGTGTGCATTCTGGACATCGGCGGGCACCGAATTTTCGAACTATGGTGTGGGGGAAAAACAGATAATTAAATATTTCGACGTAAAAATAATTGCTAAAGCTAAATGTGACCAACGAAATCTTACCTTTTTTTTTGGTACCGAATACAAAGTTTGGGTTTGTTATTTCAATAGCTTACACGGTTGCCGTGTTACTGTTATACGAATCGAATATAAACATATAACGTCACCCTAGAGATATTAATTCTTAGCGATTTTCACGTAACGTACCCGTATGATACTCGTACTCTAAATGGTGTACATTTCTGCTATGCATTCTGGACATCGGCGTCGACTTTTAGAACAACGATGATGGGGGCAAATACGGATAATTAAATATTTCGTAGTTAGATAGAATTCCTGCAGGTAAATGTATCCAACGAAAACTTACAATTTTTTGATCCCAAATATAAAGTCGTGCTTGGCTCTTCAATATCTCACACGGTTGCCGTGATACCGTTAAACGAAGCTAAAATACACCTATAACCTCGGCTAGGCGATAGTAGTTCTTCGCGACTTTCACATGACATACTGAGTCGATATTCGTACACTAAATGGTGTTTGATTCTGCTATGCATTCTGGACTTCGGCCCCGAATTTTCGAACTACGATGGTGGGGGAAAATAAAGATAATTAATTATTTCGACGTTAATAATAATTCCTAAAACAAAATGACACCAACGAAATCTTACCTTTTTTGGTACCGAATACAAATTTGTGGTTTGTTTTTTCATTACCTCAACCGGTTCCGGTGTACCAGTTAAACAGAGCGAATATACACATATAACATCGCTGTTGGAGATAGTATTTCTTCGCGACTTTCACATAACA
>NW_017100516.1:0-901 GCF_001263275.1 Habropoda laboriosa | reverse complement strand
AATATTTCGTCATTCCAAATAATTCCAACAAATAAATGTTCCCAACGAAACCTTACCTTTTTTGAGTACCGAAGGTGTGCTTGGTTCTTCAGTATCTTACACGGTTGGTTTGTTACTCTTAAACGAATCGAATGGACACCTATAACGTCGGCTAGGCGATAGTAGTTCTTTGCGAGTTTCATATAACATACTGCGGCGATACTCGTACTCTAAATGGGGTTTGCTTCAGCTATGCATTCTGGACATCGGAGTCAAATTTTCGAACTACGATGTGGGAGAAAATACTGATAATTAAATATTTCGACGTAAAATTAATTGCTAAAACTAAATGTGACCTAAGAAAACTTACCATTTTTTGGTACCGAATACAAAGTTTGGGTTTGTTATTTCAATAGCTCACACGGTTGCCGTGTCACTGTTAAACGAAACGAACATACACCTATAACGTCGGCTAGGCGATAGTAGTCCTTCGCGACTTTAACATAACCTACTGAGGCGATATTCGTACTCTAAATGGGGTTTGATTCTGCTATGCATTCTGGACACCGGGGTCGAATTTTCGAGCTACGATGTGGGGGAATATACAGATTATTAAATATTTCGACTTTAAATATAATTCCTTCAGTTAAATGTAACCTAGGAAATCTAAAATTTTTTGATCCCGAATATAAAGGAGTGCTTGGTTCTTCAATATCTCACACCGTTGCCGTGTTAGTGTTAAACGAAGCGAATATACACATATAACGTCACGCTTAGATATATTATTTCTTTGCGATTTGCACGTAACGTAACGGTACGTTACTCGTACTCGAAATGTAGTACGATTCTGCTATGCAAACTGGACATCGGCGTCGAATTTCCGAACTACGATGGTGGGGGAAAATACAGATAATTAAATATT
>NW_017100515.1:2375916-2387259 GCF_001263275.1 Habropoda laboriosa | reverse complement strand
ATTTTACGTTACATACATTTTTTTATAGTCGAGAAAAAAATTCGGCCCATACAGGGTTAAAATGCAAAACCGCCAATTCTTCGCGGATGACTATTAATTTGATCATCCACTGTGCATGCAGAGTGTTCTTTTTCACCCTTCTCTCAATTTCTCAGCCTTCGAAGAAAAATCGCCGAGGATCGACAAAGTATCCACGCTGCATCGATCGAATATACCAATTCCGATCTCATTTGCAAGCGATAAATCGAGAATCGAAGTATATCTCTCGGTGCACGAACAATCGAGTCACCAGGTATCTTCTCGACCGTTAGAATCGCCAAGTGTCCCTTGAAATAATTGAGGGGAGAACTTGGATATAATCGAATGCACGTGTAGAGTAACTGGTTCGATTCTAGGAACGGAGCGCTGCTATTCTCGGCGCATAAATTGATTGGAAAATATCGCGAGAGTGTTGGAAAGTGGGGAGGGAGAGAGAGAGTGAGAGAGTAGGTAGGATTTAGCGGTGTTTGATAAGAGACTGTGATTTATCCAGCTCGAACAGCCGTCGTCTAGAATTGGTATCGGGGTAATTCAGTTACTTTTACCCAAGTATTCGCGACTCTATTCGTGGCTGAACTTATCGTCCCGGCGAATCTCTCCTTTCTACGTCGGCGAACTTGTTAAATTGGTACGGCTTTAATTTACCAATGGCAGGTCGAAATGCGCGTATAATGGAGTCACAGATCTCCGTTGATCTAGTTACGAAGACGTGGGTATTTAAGTGCGAGGATAATGTCTTCACTTGGGTTGAATACCGGGTGTCTTGTAGTTAACCCTTTGCGGTCCATATAGTCCGATTTGATCACTCTTGGACAGCACCACGTAGTTTTCCTTTATTTCGACATTGCAGCGCAATATTCGTTAGAACACACTAAGTTTCAGTGTAATATTAGTGCATACGATATCTGAAGGCAAAAGTTCTTACTTTCATATTCGTATAGTCTGACCCGGCATAGGACCGCAAAGGGTCAAGAGAGACTATAGAGAACGTGCATTGTCAGAAAGAGGAAAAATGAAAGAAACGTTCTCTAGTTAGAAGAAGAGAGCGTATTATCGTTGAAAAAACAGTAGATAGCGTTGTTCGGTGTGAAAAAGCGAGGGAGAGGGAGTGACCTTGACCGGCCAATACATCGGCTCGTGCTATAGCCGAGTGGGTAGATCCAACTTTTTGCGTTACACCGCTGAGCGGTCAGCAAGGCTGTAATTGGAAGAAGAAAACGAGTTCTAAGACGTGAGGATCCACAGAAAAGCTATAATCTGTTTCAAATGAAATGTACTGTTATACGTGGTTCGAAGAGAAATTGTGCAGTGTTTAGCCCAGTCGGTTTAAGATACTCGAACGAGTCCCTGCGTTCGAATTCCTTTTTCATTTCTTCTACACAGCAGCGTACGGCTTTCCAGTCGGGCAATATGTCGATATTAGGGTTGTGCGCGGTGTTTGGAGTACGGATAGTACAGCAGAAATGTTCGAGTATCGCAGCATCCATCTCGATTCTATATTAGTTTTTATTCCACGGTGTACGGGGAGGATTACTCGAAACGCGGAGTTAAATCCTTCTTGTACGAACAACCTCGATGTTGTATATACACATACATGGTATCCCGTGACAGATTACAGAGAAAATATAGCGTTCCTTCGATGTTTTATGAGAGGGTATTGTGAAAGATTCTAAGTGACCTTGACCGGTCAATATATTTGGCTCAGACTATAGGCGATACCTAGAAATGCCTCTGTATACAAAAATTCATCGTTTTCCTCACTTTTTTCACAGTTTAATCCGAGAGAAGCTTAAGCAGAGCATCAGATACTTCCGTTACTCTTTATTTCAGACAGAAACAGAGAGATTTAACCGATACTAACCACGACTATAGCCGTCCATCGTTGGACGCTCGCTGTGAACCAACGGCGGCTATAGTCGTTAAAGTATGATATCGTCCCCCCAATTCGTTACATTACGCGGCAAAATTTAACCGCTACGTTCCTTATCCGTCAAAATGGCGTTCAGTGCTAGCATCTTCGCGATAAAACTGTCCATTGACGGGAGGTACAGTAGTAACCAAAGATGACACCGCACACAGCAAATCATTTCACAGACTAATTGCAAAGAAAGCTCCGACAGAATCTCTCTCCTATCCCTCGTCCTCGCCATTCCACCGAACAACTTCACGTCCCGTTCTCTCCCTCACAAGCGACGAACCTGAAAAATGTCCCCGGGAATCCCGCCGGCTGGCAACCCGGAAGAGAGAAGGGCCTGTGACACGCGCGGCGCATGGCCAATGGAAAGAAGAAGACGGAGAAAATAGAAGGAAAAAGTAACCAGCGGCGTCATCGGGCGAGTCTCGATTTTAATGAACCCTCGACGAGTCAGCGGGGAGGAAAGACGCGCGAAGGATAGGCTATAGAACGTCGCGGATTCGGTAACGAGCGTGCGTTAGAGGCGGCACAGGCCGTTTCAGAGGCGTAATGAGAAATTTCTCCTAGGGACATTTTGTCGGCGGCGGAGGGGAAGGCCGCGCATCCAAGGCGGCTTTGTACGCCTCCCTATCGCTTTGAGCCTCGGCAACGGCTCCTAATTAGGCCAAGCAACGGTGGTGGGTAGCTGCGAGTTTACCAGGCAGGGCTCTGCTTTCTTTGCCCACCCCCCGATGTGTGCGAGCGAGCGAGCAAGAGCACGTAACCTTATCTTAGTGTCGCGAATGGCTATTATGCGTGTATACACCGTCGTCATCTTCTTCTTCCTCCTCTTTTGCTTCCCCTTGGCCGGTGTTTTCTTGTTCGGTAGGCGTCGTTTTTCGCGGCGACATTCCGCGCGAATGAAAGAGCAGAGAGGATGGCGTCAAAGCGAAGGTATTTTTCAATTACCGCCTGTTACCGGTGAAAGAGGCTGGGGAAAAATGCGCCACTGGGTAAAAAGACGCCTCCACCTTGAAGATGAAGGAGGAGGCGAGAGGTGTGTGTATACTTACAAGTCGAATAACGCAGCGCGAGTTTCCTGGAGAGGGAAGAGACGACGAGCGGACCTCTTCTTCGACGACTGTATTCTTTGTTCGTGTCGTGTCGTGTCGCGTGATACAAAGCTGAGGAACGAACGGTGGAATGGCGACAATTCTTCTGCTGCGATGTCTTTACGTTTTTCGAGGGAATTATACGGAGTTAACGACGCCTCTACTTTGCGGGAGTGATTTAATCTTGATTTTAGACAATTAACCCTTTCGCTGCGGGAGATTTTGTGTGGTGTCTAGAGTTTTCAACGAGACTGCGGAATTTTCTAGTTTGGTCGTGTCGTTTTGAAATTTGGTTTACCGAATTGAGGTGGAAGTGCGCGAAGGATGGAATTGGGTATTGCATTGAAGGAGTGCGAGCAAATTTTTAAAACTCCTACAGACACCGATATCAACGAAAGGATTAAACATATATAATTACATAAAATTAAGGTAGAAATGAGTATTGCAGTATCGGGGCCTTCACACCCAAATAGGAAACCTCGAAGGGAGAATAGAGAGGGAGTGGTTGGCGTAGCGCGCAAAGCCTCGGCTTGCTAAGCCGGAGGTCTCAGGTTCGATTCCCGTTGGATCCCTCAATATTAACACGTTAAACGCCCAGCCTGTTTTGCTTAACGTTCCGTTCAGGCCACACTTGGCCGTCAAGTGGGCCATGCGAACTATAAACAGAAGACGACTAACGAAAAGTATACTGTCAGTCGCCGGTGACTGACATGGCGCTTAACGTGTTAAATGAAAGAAGTCCAAGACAATTTTCAAAACGCCTATAGGCCCCGATAGCAACAAAAGGGTTAATAGCTGCGTCAAATGAAGGTAGAAATGCGCGAAAGCAATTAAAGAAGTGCAAGGAAATTTTCAAAACGCCTACAAGTACCTTATCAACGAAAGGGTTCAACGCAGATAATTACAGAATACTTCCCATTTCGGTTTATTCAGCTGAAACGTTCGATTTCTCTCGGTTGCATTTCTTGCGTGGAAACGAGGCGTACGAAGGAGAGAGAGAGTCGCAAGCGGGACCGTTATTGGGTAGAAATTGTAGCGGGCATTCGGTACGGCCACATCGGGCCATCGTTTAACCCGAAATTGTCCCGCTGCTGCGGCGACACCGCGTTAAACGGTATCGCTTCATTTAACGCGGTTCGCGCAAAGATGGTCGCCCCCGTTTTATCCTGATAAGTTCCACTCGCCTAAACCGGCAGCCCCGTTCAAACAGCCAGCCAAACCCGTTAATCAACCGGACAAACTTATTCGTCCGGGAATAGGGGATTGATTAACGATTAATCCCGGCGCAATTATTCGATATCGCTTCCCTCCGTTTCACCCTTTCCACCAAGTTCAAAGTGTTTCCTCGCCGTGGTTCTGTTAAAAATTCATTCCGCTGAATTTCTGCCGGATGTATCTGTTCGTTAACGAACGAGGGATTCGTTATCGTCGTAACGATATCACGGGTAATTATTTGCTGGATCGTGGAAGTTGCTGGACGCCGGAGTTTCTAGCTTTCCAGGCGGAGTTGAGAATTTTTTATCTCTTTGTGTTTTGCTGGGGGATTAAGGTTTGATGCGTCGCGACGATAAATCTCGAAGAGAAGGGAAAGGAGCTGATTGGATTTGCAATTTGAAGTTGCGCTCAAAAAAAAAGTTTGCCGATTGAACCCTTTCGCTGCGGAAGGTTTTGGCGTTTAAACATTTTCGAAAATTTGTCATTTTTTAAAATATTTAATATCTTATTTATAATTTTTATTATCACATTAAGACGAGAGTACTCGAAGGATTGACGTTCACCCAAATTTAAGGATCGAATTAAGGCGAAAGTGTGCCAAAAGTGACCGAAAGCACGGTGCGAGGGACTTTTTCAAAGCGCATAGCAGCGAAAGGGTTAAAAATTAAGGTGTGTATATTCGCCGAAATTGGCGCCAAAAGCACAGAAAATATTCTAAAAAACTAAATTCCAATAAAAAAGATCCTCTCCCTATCCACAAAATTCTTCTCTCCCAAATTCTCTTATATTTTTCCATCAAAATACTCTTGCCCAAAGGGGAAACAAAATTCGTCAGAAACATTCAGCTCACCTTTCGCTTAAATAAAAAAAGGCATATCGTACGAGAGACAAGAAAGCGTTCCCTCGTTCTCTCGAGACCAAGCACAAAAAGATATTATCACCATGGCGCGTTTCCAATGTAGAAAAAAGGGTGCCTCTCTATATACATCGGTCCATGTTCTTGCATACAGACTCTCTCGTCGGTACTTCCGTACGTGTCGTCACAATATACACCGATCTATCTATCGTTCCTTTCCCTCTTTAGAAGTGGCCCTTAACCCACTTATCCGGAACGAGCAGCCTGACTCCGCGGATCTTAGCTAAACATCCCTTGTTCGCCGCAATCGAAATTGGATTAAAGCCGTCCCCGTGCTTCCTTCTGGACTATCGTTCGCGATCGGTTCTCCCTTTCTTCTTCCCTCCTTCTCCTCGTAGAATTTTAATGGACATCGAGGTTCTCTCCGGTGGTCGAAGAAAGTAGCGGAGGATGGTTCTTGGCAAATGGAAAGCCGGGCTTACCCTCCTAAATTACGGCCACTCTCATTATACCGGACTGGAATTACTTCTGCCCTGGATACCAAGTCGAACCCCGTTCGGTTTCTAAAAGACTCACAGAGGGACATGTGTCCCTTTTTTAGCCGCTGGAGAATGCGTTGGGTCGTTGATAACGACGAGAGAAGAATTGGAACAAAACATCGTGGTAGACTATAGCGGACGAGGATATAGGCTGAGCCGATGTATTTTGCTTCCTCGAGGATACTGCGTAGTGTTTTGGTTTGCGATTGTGATTACGGGAATGGTCTGTTTTAGAGTACATTTGGAACAGGAGTGACTGAAAATTGTGTATATTTTTTTAATATACCAAAAATTGAAATATAATTAAGGAGGTACATCGTTAAAAATTTGGGAATTTTTTCGTCGGTAATTACTAAACGGAAGGTTTCCATTTTTTCTGAGGATACGAACGTAACTTTCAGCTTTCTTCTCGAATTTTTGAATGTAAAAATGTTACAAAATGGCGGAGTTATTTTCTAATTCCCTTCGAAACCAATTCGATAGCCCGAAAAATAAGCGATTATTGCCAAATTTCTTTTTGGCTAAATTAATAAAGATATCCTTCTCCATAAAAATTCCCTTAAAGATGGAGAACCAGTTTGATATCCCAGAAAATAAGCGATTATTGACAGTTATTTTTGCCTAGCTAAATTAATATAGGTATCCTTATCCGCGTATAATCAACGAGACACTCGTTGATCTAATAGGAGAAGATCGACGCGAAACTGGAGGCACAGATACACGAGGAAATTCATAATTGCAACGGGGAATCCTTGGGTAAGCCACACGAAGCCTAACGCGTCGCAATTTCGATCGACACCGTTCGATCTCCAAACACGAATGCGAGTTAGATCGCATAAGTTTCGCTTCTGTCAGCGTTAGGGGTAATCCCGAAGATCCCTAAATTCCTGTTCTGTTTATCACGTGTACGCGTGTATCGAGGATACGTTTGCCGAATCCCTATCTCGACGCGTTCTCGCGATACCAACGATTGATCGAGTTCACTTGTAAATTGATCCCCGTTCGTCCGGCTAATAAACCAACAATTCAACGTTAACGAACTTGAAGAAGAAAATTATGTAGACGTATTAACGCTTGTGAAACAGAGTTTAATTATTCCCTTCACTCACTTCTTTCTTCCGTTTACACGGTTCTCATTACACGTTGCGCACTGTACTCGAATTTATTTTTTTCAATTGTTCGCTCAAATTGTATTCGCTTGGCTGAAAGACTTCACTTTGTATTGTAGGGGATTTAAGTGAGGAGGGATAGTAAACTCGAACGGACTTTTGACTATGCTATATTTATTAATAGTTTATATCGCTACGCTAGGGATGTCGCTCAATCAATCGCTGGATTCACACTGCCTTTCGCTCCCTCGCATTCGCCCTAATGTCATCTTGCATACATGCACACTTTTCGTTAGAAGAAAACACACACGCACTCACGCACTCCTCGCCTGATTACTAAAACTAAACATTCCTTCAATATCTTTCGCACTATCCCAAACACTCGACCTGGCACACCGGTCCTTACCGCTCACGCCATAGACCCTCACGCATTCACACAGACAACGCATTCATACAAACAACGCACTCACGCTCGGTCATCCCTACAGTATTTTTATTATTAATGTGGGGTTTGTAAGGGCTGTTTCGTCTAAATAATATTTGTCAGGGTTACTTAACCCTTCCGCTACGGCGGTCCTTTTTGCAAGAATCCGCGTCCAGTTCTTTAACGAAGAGCGGCGCAATGCGAGCGGAAGTGGCAAAGAATGGCGGAGCGGGGGAGCGCGGAGTCGGGCAAAGAGCGAGCTTCCGGGGCGGTCGAAGGACGGAAGGGTAATTTCACAAAAGATACGTTTCTAATCGAGCGTTAATGGGCGACGCCGGAAGCGTCCAACCTCCACGCTCGTCGTTCACCCGGAAAAACACTTTCTACTTTTTTCCACCTTTCTTTCCGCTCTTACACCCTCTGCCCATCGGGCGATTGCCTTCTGTTCTCGAGATTCAATCAGACCGGTGTCCCGTGGAAAAAGCGTTTTCGAACGAAACTCGATGAGATTTCAATTTCGATTTGCAAACCAAATATTTAAGTAATACAGCGTGCGCCTCGTTTCAATCGCTCCGGGCAATTATCTAGCGAACTGTTAATTAATATATCTGCAGAACGTTTTCAAGAACCTTCAATTATACGGCTCCGTTTAAAAAATGAAAGCATTAAAATAGGATTTTTTGAGTGAATAACTTCAGGAACGGAAATCAAATCTGAAAATAGACAGTTGAATAAAAAAATGTGCAAAAATTGGGTGCATTTGTCGCGTTCGAAATAGCCTTGCAATATCTGGAGAAAATGCTCTGTTGGATTATTTCTAACGAGGACAAAAATGTCTCCGCGTTCTTTTAGACAAAGACACTAAGACTTCCACCAGATGCGTCTGGTGTTCGTCTTCGAGTCTGCACAGTGCACACTGCAGTACAATAAACAGTTCCTAGGTATAAGCGGACCCCAAGTTTCCCTTTTTGGGTGTCCAGGGACAGTTGGTTGGAGCATTTGAAAGAGCAAAGACGTTTCCTCCGAGTCCGATAATAAATAGAATATTAACAGTTTACAAAGACCATTTCATTTCCAATAAATGCATTTAAAATGCAGAGTAAAGAAGAGGAGAAAAGTGCTGCGAATAATAGAGTATTGCAATTTTGATTTGCCAAATTTCCTAGAAAAACAAACAAATTTCAAACTTCAACGATGAAATTCAAGCCCATTTTAGCCCCAATTTAGCCCCTTAACCTATGATTTCTTTTCTGACCACGCATCTAAGCGTCAGCCATTTAACGTTTTAGTAGCTGATCTGTTACAGATTAACTACATTTAGGAATTTTTAATTTTAGAAATTGAAACGAAAGTTAGGATTACAATCAATTTTTCTTACTAATACAACTATTTTCGTCGTATCTTCGCCAGAATCTCTGTCACAAGTCTGACACGTTGTTACAGGTTAAATTGTTAACCCTTTGCACCCGGGGGTGATTTTGCCGTAGAAAATTTGTTCAAACTATCGCAAAAATAAACAGTACTATTTTATTTCAATATTCAATGTATTCTTTATTTCACTATGGTGAAGAAATTTACGGAGGCCCGTAGATCTGCTCTCTGTCTCCGTTAATTATTCACCAAGCGACGATTATTTAACGTCGCTTCTCGGTCACCACTCGATTGCAAAGGGTTCAAACTTACGCAAATGTGAGAAAATCCGTCCCGAAGACGGTGAAGCGAGCATCTTGATGCCAGGCCCAGCTTTGGGTTTTTCCCTGGGCCTGTTCGCGCAGGGGTGGACATATAGTGTTTGCCGCCCTAAAAAGGACTTTGGGGTTCCTCGGACTTCTGTCTTATACCTCCGTTCAGCAGAAAATCTACACAACTAGCTAGACACCGCGACGCGATCGGGCGATGGAAGAATCCAGCCACGTTTTCAGCGGATGAGCCCTTTCGTTACGTTGTCAGTCGAACCGAGCAAATACCCCGACGTCGACTGCCACCGCATCCACGGGGAACCACGGGAAGGCGGACTCGCCAGTGCACGCAAGTACTGCGCTCTGACCCTGTTACAGGCGAAGGATCGTAAGGGAAGGCAATGGTTAGGATGAGAAGGCGGAGAAGGTATTGGCTTTTTGGCACTCCTATAGAGTAGCCGATTGCTGCGCCCACCGGTGCCCCGCTCCGCAAGAAGGCCTTATACCTTATTTTGGAACTTCGTCCGGTCGTGGGCACAACCTGCGTTCGAGGCTCAGGAAACCGGAGGTTTGCCAGACCCCGGGTGCTCGAGAGCACCCCCCTGCGTTCGCCAGGGATCGGCAGGACGTCCTCGCTCTTCACGAGACCCTCGAAGCACACTTTTTGCTTCACGCGCACCCTACTCCGAGTCAGAGTACTTTCTGACACAAACTCGATTACCTAAATCGTGATATCTAATTGCCGCACATATTCAAAGCACCATAAAACATTTTCCTTGACACAGCGCGACCGTAAATTCCGCACCGTTCCAACTAGAAAATTTCCAATTTCTCCGAGGTAAATTCTTCCCGAAGGCAAAGGAGAACGTCTGGACAAATATCGTTACTTTAACGCAATAACGAATAAAAGGAGAAGAAAAAAGGCTCTGGCACGGTAATGGAGGAAAAGTTGCGTTTCGTGGAACAATATTTTGCTTGACATGGTTTCTACGCGAGTACGCTTTTCCTCCGGTGAATACAAGAAAAGGTAAGAGAGGGAGAGAGAGAGAGAAGTGAAAAAAAAAATGAAGAAGTAAGAACGCAACAAAAGAGGGTTGGTACGTTTTAAATTCCTTTCACGAGCGGCCAATCTTTCGAGCCGTTTGTCGCGAAGGTTAGATAAGTTTGCGTATAACGCCTCCTCTCTCTCTCTGCGATATAAAACTTGGATCGTTTCATTCTAGCCTGGGCCAGGAGTTTCAAAACACTTTTAAACTCGCGCCAAGTATTCTGAAACGATCCATTGCAGGACCGAACCTCGCTCCTACCTCTTTCACTCTCTCGCAACGCGATTTTGATTTTAATTAAGCTCTGCCGGCGAACGCGACGCGATCAAACTTCTGACCTGTTTTCCCGCTGCTTCTGCTATTTCCCCTTTGATTCCGCCGATACCTGCGCCCTGAACGAGAATTTTATTCGTGCGAGTCCAAGTTCTACCGCGTTCGCTCCTTTTCGATATTTTGTTTTGCAGCGGCGGTTTCAAATGCTTTTTTCTCGTATCTTTTGGTAAATTTCTTTGGATTTCGTGAATTATTAGCGAGGGAGATTGGGTAGTAGCGCTAGAAAGTAGTGTAAAATTTGGAGACTAAAAATGGTTAGGCTGGAAGCAGTTTTATTGATGGGATAAAGCGTCCACAGCGAAGTTATGGAAATGGTATAGTTGGAGGAAGCGATATACCGGCGACGAGGTCGTAAAATCGATCAGGTGTTAAAGTGAGTTCGGGGGAGATAAGGAGCTCGGCTTCGTATATTTAGAAATTTGTCCGCGCTTTAATCTTTGACGGCTGCAGGTTCATTTTTGCTATGGAGGCTTAGTATTGCGTAACTTGAACCTCGTCAGGGACCATTAGCTTCTTAAAACCGACGTCGAAATATTTTTCACTGGACACTAAATCCAGTAAAATAAAATATAAGTATCGCCACATGATTGAATTTCAATTTTTCTCGCTAACAGGTCACTCGCTATATTTTCACTTTTTTTTTCTATCCGAAATATGGCAATTTCGAAAAATCTAAACCTACACATATATATGTAAGTATTCCTCGAAAGGTAACCCAAAATATTTTAAACAGAAATTCCAAACAAACACTTTCCAACCTCCCTCAATCTCTTCCACCAACTATACACTTAATAGACCCACTCCAGCGTGGCGTGTTTTCAAGCTCCAAAAGCCCACCGAACTGTTTTTGATATTAATTCGGAAAAGTATAAAACGCGTCGTTAAATCCATCCGGTAAATTTACCAGACGATTCAAAATACTGTTTTTCGATGCAATTAAAACCAGAGCAGCAGCAGCAGCAGCGAGCGTTCCGTTCGACTTTTCAAACAGCTCGAAACGAGAGAGGAGAGTCTTTTTCGCGTGTTTGTTTGAAGCTCGGCTACGAATTCAGCGACCTGAGCGGGCCAGACGGGGGTTGGCGGCGGGGGGGGGAGGT
>NW_017100515.1:2375626-2375880 GCF_001263275.1 Habropoda laboriosa | reverse complement strand
GGACGTCGCGACGCTGGCTGGAGGCCGCGTAGGACCGCAAGGAGGATTTCATTATTAACGCGACTTCCAGTTGTTCGGTCGTGGAAGATAGGAAAGGTCCGTTGAAACGAGCCGTTTGCCCGCCTCAGACGACGTTTACTACCGGACGTTCCGGCTGTTTTCTCTGCACCGGAAGGAGGCGGGAAGGGAGAGGAGAAACTTCCTCGCGGCGCGTTCTCGCGGTTATGCAAACTGCCTTCGCGAAACGGCCTGTT
>NW_017100515.1:2374538-2375567 GCF_001263275.1 Habropoda laboriosa | reverse complement strand
TCAGGCGAGCGCGCGATTTTTCATGCGGTGTGTTTGTTCCTTGAAAACAAGATGAGCGCGTAAGGTATGAACGTTTATGTGTGTACACCCGCCGGGTAGAGTTTAATGGGATCGTAATGGTTGAAGTAGTGGGTTGATGCTGGAACGGAGATTTGCGAGCGGTGCCGGTTGGTTTACGATGAACGGAAATTGCGGGAAAATTTGAATTACTTGGGATGTGGATGCTTTTTGGATCTTTTTTTGGGGGGGTGCGAGGTCGTGGACTAATTTGCTTTCGATATGGAACGGAAGTCTTTCGAAATCTCTCGGAGATCTTTCAGAAATCTTTGAGAGATCTTTCAGGAGTCTTTCAGAAGTCTTTTCAAATCTTTCAGAAACCTTTGAGAGGTCTTTCAGAAATCTGTGAAAGATCTTTGAGAAATCTTTGAGAGATCTTTCAGAAATCTTTGAGAGATCTTTCAGAAGTCTTTCAGAAATTTTTGAGAGATCTTTCAGAAATTTTTGAGAGATCTTTCAGAAATCTTTGAGAGATCTTTCAGAAATCTTTGAGAGATCTTTCAGAAATCTGTGAGAGATCTTTGAGAGATCTTTCAGAAGTCTTTCCAAATCTTTCAGAAATCTTTGAGAGGTCTTTCAGAAATCTGTGAGAGATCTTTGAGAGATCTTTGAGAGATCTTTCAGAAGTCTTTCCAAATCTTTCAGAAATCTTTGAGAGGTCTTTCAGAAATCTGTGAGAGATCTTTGAGAGATCTTTCAGAAGTCTTTCCAAATCTTTCAGAAATCTTTCAGAAGTCTTTGAGAGATCCTTCAGAAATCTTTGAGAGATCTTTCAGGCAGTGTTTAATTAGAATAGACTAAAAAATATTCAAAGTCATCCATAGTTCACTCGACGTAGTATAAAAGTCATACGAAGCACATAGAAAGTACATAATCCCACTCAACCTCACTTAAGTCTCATCCCTCTTTAACAAACACTTCCATCACTGCTGTCTTCCCAAAAAAGCTTCCATCGCCATTCACAGCGTGTCT
>NW_017100515.1:2364951-2374513 GCF_001263275.1 Habropoda laboriosa | reverse complement strand
TCGGTTCGCACAAGAAGAGAGAGACTCGAAGAGTGTTGGAAGGTCAGTGCGGCGTAGCGATGATATAGGTGATGGATTAATCATTGCACAGAGCCGTGATTGATGGGAAACATCTGCTCTAGATAGCCGGCATGATCATCGGGAATAAAGGAGTGTTATAGCCTGGTTCGAGAAGGGAAGATGAATTACGTTCGTGTAACAGAAACGAGACGAGAGTCCCGTCTTCGCGGCGATGAAATTTATTCAAGAGTATATTCCGATTAAGACGTGGAAATCGTTGACACGATGTTAAACGCACTTCTCTCTAGCTCTTCCAATATTAATTGCTCTCTTACCACGTTACCTCTCTGACTTTGCAATTGAACTTACGGTACTCTCTGCTCCTCGGAGAATCGTCGCTGAAAATATTCTTTACAGGGTCGCGAAGCGGTATACGGAGACGCTTCAGATATGATTTCCTGAATTTTTCACTTTGAGAAACAGGAAACGTTACTCTCGGGCTTGAGACTGTGCCAGAAGAGAGATGCCAGAGAATTGTTCGTACTTCTTTGCGATTTTTCGGGTTTCAAGGTTCTTTTGTTTTGTCGATTATTTGGAATGGGAATAATTGTTCCGCGTGTGTGTGATGAATTGGTGATTCGAAGTTTGAATTAGGTTTACGTAAATTTGGTGATTTTGGGGAAACTGTGGGCATTCGGAGACCCACGTGTCCCTAACCGTCATTGTCGTCCATCAAATACAGGAGCACACGTAAGCCACTGCGTAAACCTTGCGCGACAGTTAACGGGGGTACACATACACTACCGGCCAAAAGTTTGTAATCACCTCCCACTTTTCATCAATATTAAATGTGCCTTATTATTTCAATTCTACATTTATCAATTTATCTCATATCAACTGATTCGAACGATAAAAAATTCTCAAAGTCGCTGACTTTTTTCTGAAAATTTTTGTGGAAATTGCAATGCTCGGTGATTCCAAACTTTTGGCCGGTAGTGTACTTATGGGGAGGTTTGAGGGAATATGATTATTTGGCGACCCAAAGACAGAGTACAAACTCAGGAAACTTTTTTTTTAAATTACAGTTCGCGGTTGAACCAACTTCTTAAACAGAAAATTTCCGAGGAAAATTAGAACTTTATGTGAAAAATATTCCAATATGCAACGTATATCATTTTTGTATCCAAGATTTTTTAATTTAGGGACCAAAAAATACAGTATAATCTCAGGAATCTTTTTTCTAATTACACCTCCGAGTTGATCTAACTTCTTACACAGAAAATTATTGAAGAAAATTGAAACTTTATGTGAAAAATGTTGCAATACGCAATGCGCGCTATTCTTGTGTTAAAGATTTAGGGACCCAAGAACAGAGTATAATCTCAGGAAGCTTGTTTCAAATTGCACCTCAGAGTTGATCTAACTTTTTACACAGAAAATTACTGAAGAAAACTGAAACTTTAGGTCAAAATTATTGCAATATGCAACGCGCCCTATTCGTAAATATTTGCCCACCCATTTGTCTTCTTCGTTAAATCGAATACAAGACTTCGAAAATCAGTCTAAAATGCATACTATAATATTTGATCGGGTGGATGAGTTGAGAAGAGAAGGAAGAGAGGTGACGGAGAGGATAAGGAGAAGAATCCGAGAATCATCCGAGACTTTGACACAGTTTGTACACATCGTGTGAGACGAAAAACCTTAAAAATCGCTCCTACGCAACGAGCAAAAGTCAACAAATTTTCGGCAATTACTTCACCTATATACACCGAGAGATGGAAAAAGGTTAAAAATGACCGATGTACGACAAATTCTCCCATGCTCTTCAACCACGCGTAACCCTCGTAGAACCCTTCTAACCACGCGTTTAGCCAGTGTCCCCTCGGCGAACCGAGAAATCCCCGCACACATCCCATAAATAAAAGATCCGAACGACAAGAGCCAGCCGGGGATGTTGAAGCTTCTCTCTATCCTTTGCAGAAAACGTCTCAGCGGAGCGGTATTTTATTCGAGACGCGTGACTCGGTATGCGTCGCGGTGGCCGCAAATATATCCTGGCGAAAGTCCTAGACGGTGAATCCCCGGGCTTACGCGATCCCGCGAGAGATAAAAGGGCGTCCTCTGTATACGTGTCCGTCGGTTGGAATCAAAGCCTGGTGGACGTTTGGAACACACGGTTGGCGCGGTGTAACTGTGTGACAGAGAAATGTTGCAGAGGAGAGAGATGGATGGAAAAGTGTCTCTCTGTGAGGTGACGGTCGAGTGAAATTACGCGTGTAGCTTGCGGTGTTGCTTTTGTGCGTGTCGTTTGGTGTGTATGGGTTGAATAGGGTTGGGTAGGTGACGATGATGGACGAAAGAGAGGAGAGACTGTAGGAAAGTTGGAGAAGGAATATGGAGGATCTTGAGCATTGTGTCCTTGGCGCATCTGGATTCTTCGCGGCACCGGATAACGAACAGGCATTGCTCCCTGCTAAGGAGGTATTGTGAGTTGGAGATTATGTAACGTAAATGTGATGCGCGAAGAATGGACACGCGGAGAGAAGAGAGGAGAGAGAGAGAGTAAGAGAGAAAAGGAGGAGAGAAGGAGAAGAAGAGAGAAATAAAGTGAAAAAAAGGAGAAGAGAAGGGAGAGAATAGGAGAGAAAAGAAGAGGAGGAGAGTTAGAGAGAAATAAAGTGAGAAAAGAGGAGACTGAGTAAAAGCGAGAAATAGAGTGAGAAAAGAGAGGAAATACGAGAGAGAGGCTCAGTGTCAAACGGAGAACGAAGAGACGTGAAAATCTCGCGGGAGATAATGACGTTCCCGTCACTCCAGCAGGTGTACCTGCATGATTGGGAACGGCTGGGAGGATTGGTCTGCTGGATAAGACTGGTAAAGGGGTTGGCTCTTTTAAAGGGACTCGAGTGGGTCGTGTGCAAATTAGACGGTTGCTTTTCGGATTGGGCTGTATCTCGTGTAACGTCACTTGGTACCTTCCCATTCGGTGCGTTCATTTTATTCGAAGAATCGACTGTCCACTTTGAGGAAGAAAATAGGGTTAGGACTATTCCTCACACGCCGCAATAAACAATTTACTCGTTCCTTTCTACGAACACAGAATGAAATTGGCTGAAATTCATTTCGCCTAGGTGAAGGTTAAGGTTAGCCTACTTAGCCTAGATGGGAGTGAAAATTAGGACAGTAATTACTTTTCGTCTGCAATTAGAAACAGGGTAATACATGTACGTATATCGTACAGTTCGGAGAGGGAGTATGTTAATATCTTGGAATTTACTCGGGGGTTAGGAGAGTAGATCAGTCGAGGGGGCAGAGAGAGTTAAACCGGGACAGTAAGTTATGCGGGATGTCGCAGGGTGGGCAACGTGATCATTGGCTACGAAGGAATTAATAATGGGGCGAGATTAATTGCACGCTACGCGGATAATCGATGGCCGATGTCCGAGTGCATCTTACGCGTGTTGGCAATTTAATTAGTGGGACATGCTCCCTCGTGTCTGATTATCATAACGACGGGAAGGGGTACTGGTAAATTACCGTAACGAGATACGGCCACGTGAAACACCCATTACGTTCGCTCTTTTTTTTTACCCTCCGATACGGTGTTAAACACTGTGTAAATGGATATTGGACAATTTCTTTGTTTCGAATATTGTCACTTGATGTATTTCGTTCTTTTCGTTTTAGATTATTGTGAGAAATAATTCACGCTTTGGGTTGGCTTCGATTTCGAGGCTTATGAGCTATACTGTGTTATTAATGGAGAAGAGGATTTTAAACGTTGAACGATCTAAATTATTGTGAAACATAATTCACACTTTAGGTTGCCTTCGATTTTAAGGCTTCTTGGCTATATTATTAATAATGAAAAGGATTTCAAAAATTGAAGATAGTAACTGTGAATGTTCTACATTATTATGAAAAATAATTCACACTTTTCCTTCAATTTCAAGGCTTTTGAGCAATATTACTAATCGAGGAAAGGACTTCGAAAATTGAAGGTAGTAACTGTGAATGTTCTAAATTATTATGAAAAATAGTGCACACTTCAGGTTGCCTTCAATTTAAAGCACTCGTGCTCCATAAAATACTGTAGAAAAAGACTCGAAGAATCGAAGATAATACCTATGAACGATCTAAATCACGCTAAAAAGTAATGGACACGTTAAATTGCCTTCAATTTCGAGACGCTTGAACTACATAATAATTCACCATTGGATTATCCACTTGGACTAAGCTTAAACCCCTATTCGAGACACACCATTATTTCCCTCCCCTCCTCTCTCAATTTACATTAATAACGAGAAAATGGATTCGTCGAGAACCGACGATAAATCCACCGAGAGAGAGCGATCTTCAAAAGAGGATCTATCGCGAACGGATGGGGAACGCGAAAGATTGACTGGCAGATTACTCGCGTCATTAGGTTTTCTGATGTGGCATTGATGGCATGCACGGATCAATCGTCATTGAATTACGGCCGGGGACCTCGGCAGAATACGCGGAGAGAATCCTCCAAGCTCTGAAACCGGCTATTTTGCGAGATTCGAATTTCTCCGCCGGCGATCGTCATTATAACGCACTTAACATCGCTTCCCATCGATTAATCGCGTCCTCGCGTCGCCATTTGTCGACAACCATCGCGGACATCTGATACCAATTGTCGTCCTTCATCGTTATGTCGGTTTACCAGTATTTTCATCCGTGAGAAAGTAACCCTTTGGTTATTTCATTATGAATTTTAGAGAATTTTTCTACAGATCTTTGGAATATTTCATAATTTTTTTAACATTGAAAAACTTTAGATCGACTGAACTTGGAATATTTCATAATTTTTTTAACACTGAAAAGCTTTAGGTCGACTGAAGAATTTTTCAGTGGATCCTTGGAATATTTCATAATTTTTTTAACACTGAAAAACTTTAGATCGACTGAAGAATTTTGCAATGGATCCTTGGAATATTTCATAATTTTTTTAACACTGAAAAACTTTAGATCGACTGAAGAATTTTTCCATGGATCCTTGGAATATTTTGTAATTTTTTAACATTGAAAAACTTTAGATCGACTGAAGAATTTTTCCATGGATCCTTGGAATATTTCATAATTTTTTTAACACTGAAAAGCTTTAGATCGACTGAAGAATTTTTCCATGGATCCTTGGAATATTTCATAATTTTTTAATATTGAGAAACTATAGATCCACTTGAAGAATTTTTCCATGGCTCATTGGAGTCTTTTATCATCTTTTTAACATTGAAAAACTTCAGATCGACTGAAGAATTTTTCAGTGGATCATTAGAATATTTTGATATTGAGAAACTTCAGATTAATTTGAAGAATTTTTCCACGGATCGTTGGAATATATTATAGAATTCCATGGATATTATACAATACATTATAGAATTATTTGGAATATATCGCATACATATTTTTTAATATCTATATTTAATTTTGTACTATTTATCGTTCAACTCTTCAATATCTAATATTTATGTATAAAGATTCAGTACTGATCCAAAATTTTCGAAAGGTATCTTAACAACGACGCTCCCTTCTCGAAGGAGGAAAAACTAATGGTAATTTTTATTTACATTCAGCCGAGAATTTCAACTTCCTTAACTAATTAGCCGATGACGAGTTTATTACGTAGCAGTGGATAATTTAAGAAGTTCAAACTAGCAAGAAGAAGAACGAGGGGAGGTGTAACGATGGAAGTTCATAACCCACTGAAGTAAAGTAACAAAGTACTACATCTCCCGGGGAGATAATGTTGAAAACCATTAACGTAGGTTTATGCGTTTCGTAAATCATACTTAAAAATCGTCGTATGGTACCATCGCGGTTTACGAGCTCATGTTGCAAACCCTTTTACGTATTATCCTGTGCACGTAATTCTCACTCGTTATCATTTGTTACTCCTTTAAAGAAAAAAATCATAGCTTTGAACAAACTCTCTTATTCTCGAGTATTTCATTTTTCAAAATTTACAATTAAATTACAATCTCCGTCGTATACTTTATCGTCTAAGATGTTTTGGAAAATATAGGCTAAAGTGAAATCTTGGATCCACTTTCATCCCCTTGGCACTTAGAAAATAAACTGAACTATAAGTATGCACAATATTTTTTTGAAGATCTGAGGTGGGCGAGGAACGCCGTTGCACTCTTTTCACCTCGATTTATTAAGATCTAAGTGCGATGGTCGGCGTACAATTCGTCCGGAAAATACAATCGTTTGGTAAAGGAGAAACTGACCTGAGGTGTAGGTGTACTGGGTTTTTATATTGTTAGGACAGAAAGACAGGAGTAGAGATAGATAAAGATAGAGAAAATTTGTAGAAAACAGGGCCGTTCGTCCTCGTGCAAACCTGGATGCCACATGTGCGCTTCTTCGGCTCCTCGAGGACGAAGGCAAGTCTTAACCCGGGGAGAGACGAAAGAACGGAAACTAAAATCTGAAGGAGTTGGAAGAGAGAAATTTCGCGTGGAAGAATAGAACAAGGTTCGGTAAGGGCTTGTTGGCAGTGACGTACCCTTATGGAAAATGTGGGCTAAAGTGAAATCTTGGGTCCACGAAAGAAATTTCTTCCCTTCACACTTAAAAAACATATTGTGCATACTTATAGCATAGTTTATTTTCTAAGATCTTATGGCAAATGTGGGCTAAAGTGAAATCTTGGGTCCACGAAAGAAAATTTCCTCCCCTTCGCACTTAAAGCGATACGTCGCTTAAATTTGCATACTGTGCAGGGTGATTCGCGAATTTTGAAAGAAAGTTCCCGAGGAAAAAATTGAGTAGTATACAAAGGTCTACTTCGACTTGCAACTTCACTTTTTTCACTTGAATAAAAAGAAAATACTGTTTCATTCGCAAAAAGGGTGCATCCGCTTTTTTTAACCGTTTGAGTCCCAGTCGCGCTCTTCAGATTTCACGTCGGAAGCGCATTTGAACGATACGGACAACTAACAGCGCACTCACTAAACGCGCTCAACTTTTCAGACGCATGTATGTCGCTTCGCTACTTTTTTTGTATATAAGTAATCCAAGTAATACATTTTGTATTTCGTTGTTACCTATTATAAAAGAAGCGCTATCTCGCTGCTTAGCATTTTTCGACACAGAATAAAGGCAGCGCTATCGCGCCGCTTGGATCTTTTCGCATCCCATTCAGAAAGCGCTATTGCGCTGTTCGGCTTTTTTCGACCGTGTGTTTTTAAAAACCTCCGGTACTCAAACGGTTAAGTCTTAAGAAAGTAGACCTGTCTGCATATCGCCCTAAATTAATTTCCAATCGATATTCCAAATCAGTAGAAATAAAAAACGCAAGCAACACTGATAGGTAAAACAAAGACAGATTACCGAATTTACCGAGCGATCGTCGTAAACGAAATCACGGTACATAAATGGAATTCTAATTCACGACAGAGGGAGAGACAGGGGCTCCTCCTCGAGCCAAAATCTACTCAGAGAGGCGTACTACACTGTAGCGGAGGTGATTTTAATATCGGCCAAGTAGAATCGAGGTATTCCGTCTCTACGAACTTCCTATCTGCTTAAAGCTATTGAGACAGATCGTCTCCTTTCCTTCGTCTCTTCCTTTTCCTCGCCCCCTCTGTTTCCATCGACTGGCTTCGTCCACCGGTAATGGACGTCTAGCCGATTTAATCTAACTGCGGATTGATCGTAATGTCCCCCGCGGAGCTCGTTAATCTGATTTAATTCGCAATCCTAGGTAAGCCTTTTATCGTTCGTTTACCGGTTAACTCAACGACACGGGTCACTCTCGTGTGTACATATGTTGTTACAAATAGATTCTGCTTCGATAGATCTCTCCCTTCTTTTTTTTCTTTTTTGCGCTGCTGTTTCAAGTCGGTTCGAGGTAATTTTCTTCGCGCCGTGATTTTCTATCGATCATTTTGATGTCTTTGAATAGACACAAATTCTTCTTCGATAGATCACTTTTCTTTGTTTTTTTTTGCGCTGCTGTTTTAAGTCGACGGAGGTAATTTTCTTCTCACCGTGATTTTCTATCGATCATTCTTATGTCTTCAGACGCATAAATTCTTCTTCGATAGATCGTTTCTCTTTTTTTTCTTTTTGCGCTGCTGTTTCAAGTCGATGGAGGTCATTTTCTTCCATAGATCACTTTTCTTTTCTTTTTTTGCTTTAGTATTTTAGTTCGACGGAGGAAATTCTCTTCTCGCTGTGATTTCCTATCGTTTTGATGTCTGCAGACATTAGAATCTCGCTGGGATCTTTCGTCGATCGTTTCGATGTCGTCAGGCGCACAGATTCTTCTTCGATAGATCTCTCCCTTCTTTTTCTCCCTTTGCGCTGCTGTTCTCAGTCGTTGGAGGAAATTCTCTCGTCACTGTGATCTTTTATCGATCATTTTGATGTCCCTAGATGCATAGATTGTTCTTCTTTTTGTTTTACTGGTGTTTCAGGTGGGTGGAGGAAGTTCTCTTGTCGCCGTGATTTTCTATCGATCGTTCTGTTGCCTCCAGACACGTTTGTTTTCGCGTAATGAATTTATGAGCGACGTCGTAACCGCAACGTCGAAAACGATTTTGTGGGAACCAAGCGCGGCCTGTTCGTAAATATTGGAAAATATGGTTTGCGTTAATCGCGGCTGTTTAATGGTGTACTACGACGCTTGTATTATAGTTGCATCGTGGGAATACGGTGATCCACTTCGATCCTAATTCCAAGTTAATTTTTTAAACCTTGCGAGAAGTTATTGCGTTGCTTTTCGCTCAAAGGGAATTATTAACTTTGGAGTACTAGTTTGGAGTACTGTTTTTGCAGAATATGTGAGAAATATTTGAAATTTGAAAAATAATATTTCCATTCTCTTTACTAACTTTATTCGGCACTATTTTTGGCACCCAAGTATTAAAAATAATATTACTATTGTTTTACCAATTTTATTTGACACTATTTTTGGCACCCAAATTTCAGAAACAATATTTCTACATTTATATATATTTATTTATTCAGCCTCACAGCCTCTCTCTCTTCCATTCACATTCCCTCGTACTCTACTAACTTATCACCCTACTTATTACCTATTAATTGTTACCCCTCCCTTATACTTTAATATTCTCTTTGCTGTTCTCAGCCACTCTCTCTTTTTTCTTTTCTTCTCTTTTTCAGCTTCTCGAGCCACTCCACAATCTTTCTGTCCATATTCCTACATGTTTGCTAACTTTATTCCCACGAAAATTGCAGAAATTCTTTATTTTAAGAAAGAACCGCTCGTGATTGGTATGCCAAATTGAAAAATGGAAAATTTGACAACCAACGGAGATTGTGGCTCGTTGATTTTTGTTGTTGTCACTTAAAGCATGCGGAACCCATGCTCCACACTTCTGAACCTTTCCGATCGAGTGAAGATGCTTCTCTATAGCAGTGTGGGAGCATTCCATTTTCTCTGCCAGTTCCCTTGTCGTTTGACGCGAATTTTCGTGCAAAAGTTGGTTTAATCGCTCTTCGTCGCTCAATCGCGCTTTGAGGTCAAAATTTCCATTTTTGAATTTGGCATACCAATCACGAG
>NW_017100515.1:2351704-2364720 GCF_001263275.1 Habropoda laboriosa | reverse complement strand
TTCTGTATATTTTATATTTTATATTTGTAAAATAAATAATATGTAAATATAAAATATGGAATATGAATATGAACAGCGCTGACATTATTCAGCGTTCGATTATCACCGAGAGTTTATAGGCTCAAGGGGTTAAATTGGGATGAATTTTTGTTCGAGTACTCAAGTGTGACGTAATCACGAAAGGGTTAAATTTCAAAATTTCGCCAACATTACAGCCAGCTTCATCAATATATCAAAACACACCGATAATGTCGCGCGTCTTTTTAGATTTGCGTTTACAAGCGGTCATAAGCTCTCATTGTCTATCAATCGCGTGTTGTTTAATTGTTCAGCTGAAGAAGACGTTGACCGTACAACGACGAGCATTTTTTGCCACCATCAACACGCCAGGAGTGTTAATAATTTCCTGTTTGAAAAACACTTCACTCTCCAATAAGCTGTTGCAGCCAGATAACGAACGACATCCCGTTTTCCTGCACTTCCGTTCACCGCACAACTCGATTGTTACACGACGAACGAAAGACCATCGATTGGTGAAATACAGAAAGAGATTGCCACGGTTTATCGAGAGAGATTTGTTCGTTGGATCCGGAGGCCACGGAGCACAGGGGCAATTCCGAAGGGTCGCGAATTTATGCCCCGTTTTTTTTTTTGGTTTTTTGTTTTCTCCCCTCGCCACCGTAGCGGGAACGCGCGGAGCGCTCGTTTGCCCATCAACATAAATTTCAACCGGCGGATCTACCCGGGTACAGCTACGAATCATACGGAGACCGACAACCTCTCACGGTCGATTCGAATTAAAAATAATGTAACTGGACGTTTGGCCCGGCCAGCCGACACGTTCTATAAATCAACGCGTCAAAAATATCCTCGATAAACTGTCCGGGCGTGTAGCTTATCGATTCTGTTTTCCATCCACGAACGATTGGTAAATTCGCTTCGAACGTCTCGTCCCCGATCGCGTGTATATGCCAGACTTGGAGAATTGAAACGTTCTCGCTTAGCGGGTGTTCCTTCGTCAGGATTATAAGCAGTGCGTTTTCGCGGGGATTGGATTTGAATATTTTTATTTGTCGTTCATTATAGTGTTTTCAAACGCGTTAGAGATTTGTGCTTTGAACGTTTCTTTGAATGGGATGGATAGGGGAGAGGGTAGAAATATGGGATATCAAGGTTTTGGTCTGTGTTGACATTTTTGAGGAGGTTTGGAAGTTACGTATTGCGAAGACTATAACACCCTCCTCACATAACAGCCACTGTCGTTCTTTTGTTTAATGGACGGTTTTCGTTTCGGCCGTAACGGAAAGTTTTCGTGTGTGCGTATTAAAGTGAAAATCATATTTTATTTTATTTTGTGATTTTTAACCCTTTCGCGACGGCGGAACTAGCCATCAGTACGCCACTAACGGACGGGTCGTCGGTGCCATTAGCGCACACCGTACACATTGAGAGTGTCTCGCGTTTCTGGAGCTCCCAGTGTGTCCGTGTAAAATCTTAGAGGATTTCGTTGAAACAGCAGAGGACTTGAGGATGTATCGGGTAAAGGGAATGTTGCGTGCTGTCAATTCGCGCCAATGCGACGCGCTTAGCGGATGCCGGATATAACCGGCGCTAGCCAGTGTCAAGCATTTAGTGGATGCCGGATATAACCGACGCTAGCCAGTGTCAAGCATTTGGTGGATGCCGGATATAACCGGCGCTAATCGCGAAAGGGTTAAAAACCCATTAAATTAACCCGAAATTACACTTACTCCATATCCTCCCCTCGCGCAACATATTTCTTCTTCTCCTACATCACAAATACTCCAAATAAATAACAAAATTTACTCCATCTTAAACACATTTCACACGCTCCATCTGACAAGAACCATTTTTCCCTCTGTTCCAGGTGAGTAAAGCAGCCGTTACTCTCGATTAGAAGTGATCCATTAAGCAGCAACGGTAAGTCTCGCTACCCGTCGCAATTGCGATCGCTTCAAATCGAGCACTTTCGCGATCTCCCGTTATCACCGCCTAACGGGACAACTATACAGTTAGTCGATAATCCCGTGGCGAGGAACCTTGGCAAAGAAACCGGTCTTTCTCAGCGCGAGTACTCCTAGCCGCTGCCTCTCGATCAAGACATTATCGATAAAGACATTCGCCTGTCCTCGTGTATTCTCGTTAAACTCCAAACAAACCTTTCCATTCCTCGCGAATCGTTGCGTTCAACCAGGGGAGAGACAATCGTCGTCTCCTCGAGGTTCCCTCGATATTTCGAACACGAACCTTGTCTTCGTACCTGTGTTATCTTCGAATAAGTGCGTACATACTCGTTTTGGTAGGAGAAACGAAGAGAGAAGGGTCTGGTAAAAATGTTCTTCAAGCCGTGGACGGAAGTTACGACGATTCTTCGGATCTTTATCAGCGGTAAAGTGAAGTTAAACGGTGGAGAGGATCGTGTCGGAGGTGTTGATCGCGGGAATGCGCGAGAGTGAAACTGGGAGATAAGGATCGGTTCGAAACCGGGGAGAGTGGAGTCAAGGTCTGAGAATTTTTCCCGTTTTCAAGCGTGGGATGTTTCGACGATAAGTGGAGTTGAGGTTCGATGTTGAAGTTGTTCGTGTACTGTGCTGCATTTTTCTTTTTTTTTTTTTTTTTTGTTTTTTTTGGATTAGTAGGAAGTTTTGTAGAATTTCGTAGAGTTTGAAGGATTCTAAAGTTGGTCAGAGGTGACACGTTCGAACGTTCGTTTTGATTTGTAGGATCCACGAGGGAGAAAATTATCGCCACCCTCCGAGGCGTTGAATGGCTGTACTCGGTAAGGAAGTGATCAGTCTCGGGGTGAATGGTGAACGTTCAAAGTGCCGAAGATGTTCGATTTTAGTGATCAATGGATGTGAAGCGTTACTTTCGCGAATTAACGGGAATCTGTGGGATTGGATGAAAATTTCTTTACGTTTGGAAACTTCTGTTTCGGGAAATAGTATCTCTTTGGTTTTGAGAATCTTCTTCTTCTTGCTTTTCCAGATTTTTTTCTTCCTTTCTCGTGTTCTCTCGTTCCTTCTTTCTTTTTCTCATCCCTTATCCTTACATTTCTTTCTCCTTCCTACCTCGTTTCTTTTTCTTCTTCTCCGAGTTTCTCTCATTTCTTCTTTTTATCGCTCACCCACAACCTTTCCCTTTCTCACTCGTTTTCTGTTATTCCTTCTCTTGCTCTCCTGCCTTCCTTCGTCGCACACCTTTCTTTCTTTCTTCATCAGAAATGATGAATTTTCTTCATGATTTCTCACTTTCCCTCTCGTTGCTCCTTCCTACCTTATGTCTTTCTTTGGATTTTCTCTCGTTTCTTCTTCTCATCTCTCACCTCCAATCTTCACTTTCTCAAACGTTTTCTCTCATTCCTTCTCTCTGTCTCTTACCCCCTACCCTTCTCTTTCTCACTTCCTCTCTGTTTCTTTCTCCTTTCACACTCGTTTTCTCTCATTCCTTCTCTTTCTCTCTTCCTCCTCTCATCTTCTACCTTCTTTCTTCCTCCCTCTCGCCCCTTCACTCCTCACTTCCCCTCTCTTTTTCTCTCCTTTCTTCCCGTCTCTCCCTCCATCACTCTTCACTCTCTTCCTCTCGTTCCCTCACTTTTTCTTCCTCTCCCTTCCGCGTTCTCTCTCTCTCTCTCTCTCTCTCTCTCTCTCTCTCGGTGAAATAAGGCGCGCACGCGACCCCAGCCAGCTTTTATATTTGCTTAACATTAGATTGCTCTCCTCGAGGTATGTAGGTCGCAGCGTTTGTTCCGGCCGGTCCGCGGGCTTTCCGGCTTCAGGAATTTACGATTAAGTCCTGTCCAATCGAATTTCGTCGAGCGAACGAAACAGTATAACTGCGTACGCCTGCTTCCACCCTCTCTCTCTGCTCCCATGCCTCTCGATAGCTTCGGGTTAAACGCGCCAACCCCCGTGTTTGAACACTGATTTATTCACTTGGTCTACCTGGCTCTCTACCTGCTCGCTTTTTATCCCTCATATTTATCGTGCTGGATGTTGAATAAAAGCTGAGAGATTACTTGGATTTGTTACACTTTGCTTTTCGAATCGGGTCGTCCAATTATCCTGCATTTCTACCAGGAAAACTAATCCATAAAAACCTCCTTTAAAACCTCCTCCTTTCCGAATGAAACTTTTACCAACATATTTGTCACATTTTTCTGATTAAACTGATACCAAACACGATATAGTTTGGAGCATATTTGCTTACTTAATAAATGATAATAAGTAATAAGTAAATACGTAGATACAATCCAAATGTTTCGCGAATCGCGCGCGCGACACAAAGTTGCAAAAGGGGAGATCACGCTTGCAACTTTGTTGCCGAAAGTCGCTCCCGAAAATTGCACAATGTTGCAAAGCGGCCCGTCGTGCAACAATGTGCAATTTTCGAGAACGATTCGCGGCAACAAAGTTGCAAACCCGGTAACGCGTTTTGCAACATTGTGCTTTTTTTCGCGAATCGCGCGCGCGACACAAAGTTGCAAAAGAGGGAATCGCGCTTGCAACTTTGTTGCCGCTGATCGTTCTCGAAAAATGCACAATGTTGCAAAACGGCCCGTCGTGCAACAATGTGCAATTTTCGAGAACGATCCTCGGCAACAAAGTTGCAAACCCGGTAACGCGTTTTGCAACAATGTGCTCTTTTCGGGGGCCCGCGCGAGTCCAAATGTTGCGAAACGGCGCGCCGTGCAACAATGTGCAATTTTCGAGAACGATTCGCGGCAACAATGTTGTAAACGCGACAACGCGTTTGCCACAATGTGCATTCGAAAATAATACGAGTTAACGATGTTACAAGCGAGAATGACGCTTGTAACAATGTTACATTCGAGCGTAGTGCCTGTAATAATGTTTGCGTTAGAAATAACGCTTCTAATAATGTTGCAATCAGAAATAGTGATTCCAACAATGTGTGCAATCAAGCTTGAAAGATGAACAGTGAAATAAAAGTATCTCGCTACTTAAAAGTCACCGTTCAACGATATAAATGTTCTTTTCCTGCTACTGCAACCGTGTCTCACACCTCGATCAATTTGCAACCTCAACTCACGCGGGAACAAAGACTCCGCGGAAACAAAACCTCATTATACATTCCCAACATATTTCTCCGCCCCTATAAATTACCCCTCTACGTAGACTCCTAAGTTTCGACGATAAAAGTAACGTTCAACATTCGAATCGAAAATTGTAAAATTCTATTCCGCGAGTATATCCAAATTATTAAATCATTTTTACCCCGTGAATATCGTGAGGAATATAATATCAGGGCCGAGAATAGCGTCCATTCAGCATGCTCGACGAAAGGCGTGAACGAAAGCGGAAGTTCGCCGATAGCCCGGAACAAGCCATGAATGGAAGGACTTAATCGCGCGGTTCAGTTTTCCAAGCAAGTAAAGTTGCCCGTGTTTCGATGCCCGCCGCAGCTGACGCGATAATTTATCGAGCCGTTTAACTTTCCCAGTTTCGTTCGCTCTGGAAACGCGGGAAAAATGCGATCCCCACGTAGGAACCTCACAAACACACTTCCACTATCCCCGTTACACACCACGAACAGGCTTCACTATTCACCGACGAGATCGAATTTATCCTTCGGTTTGTACTCGGCGAATGGCAACACCTTGAACTTTTTCGTTCGCAAACAGAGGGAAAAATTGAAGAAGACGAGGCAAAAGAGGCTCACACAGTCCTCGTGGAACACACGAACGTGGAGAAAGAGAAACGCGGCGCGTAAATAGAGCGGATAAAGGAGGTCGAGTTGAAATGGGGCTGAAAATTTGTAAAGATGAGGGAAGGGTTTTTTTTTCGAGTTAATGAAAGGGAGGCCAGGGCAAGGGGCTTGAAAATTAATTAAGAAGAGCCCAGGAAGAAGAAACGATTTCTCTTCTTTTTTTCTGTTTTTACCCTCGACACCGTCTGTGACGATGATTCCCTTTGTCACTGCAAGTTTGTTACATTCCATCGCTGTCCTTTAGTCCCGTACTCGTGGAAATGCCGCGCGAACGCGGTTGAATAATCGGCGCGATTTATTCTCGCGGTTCGCCAAAGACGATTCGTCTTCACAGAGTGATACATCTAACTTGAACACTTGAAACGTACGAAAAATTGTAGGAAACGAAAGTTACAGGATTTCAAAGAGGACGTACGATAGAATAACTTTTTTTCCTACACTTTTTACTTTCAAGTTTGAAGGTAATCTTGATTTTTTTTTTTTAATGGAACACCCTATGTTTTTGTTGCGGAAATTTGAAGTACGTTAAAAACTGAGTAAATAAGTATTAAGGTATGATAGGTCTAATGTGAGTATTTATCGAGATATTTGGAATGAAAGTTTGTTGCGAAACGCAGAAATGCATTTCTGCAACGTACCTGCGCTCCCGTAACTTTCAATACAAATATCTCGTTAAGTACTCGCGTTAGACGTATCATACCTTAATACTAATTTACTCAGTTTTTAACGACCTTTCAATTTCCGCAAAAAAATACAGGATGTCCCATTAAAAAAAGGTATCGATACGATCTTCCAAAGTTGTGACTCGAACAGTGTAATTCCTATAAAACGCGTAATTCGAAACGAATCACCCCGCACATCCATCGAGAGCGAATCAATTATTCTCGCTGTAACAACGGTGTAAAAATTCCAGCCAGTTGAACTCATTATAGCATGTTTCGTTTTAATGAAAGAGCAGCTTGATCAATCGTGAATACATTGAATTATTCCTTCGTTTCGCAGCTAATGACACATTGTGCTCGTTGTCGAGCCTCGAATTAGTTGGTAGCTCGTTACAATGGTTACGCGATTAAAACGTCACAGTTGGCCGGGGGTGAATGTTTTAACGTCTCGACAATGGGGCGAATTCTGTTTCGTTTATGGTTGAATTTTTGTATCGCGAGGAAAATCGCGAGAGCTCGTCGAAGAGTTTCTAAAGTGTCCCCGTAATCGTAATGGAGAAGGAGGAATCGCGGGGAGTTCCGAGCGAATCTTCAAACTGGATCCTCCGATTGGAGAACGACGTTTACGAGGATATCTCGCGGGTAGGAGGGAGAGACGCTCTTTACAGTCGTGGAAATATTATTCGGCGAGGTTCGCGGGATCATTAGCGGGCAATTTATAGCGTCGTCGCGGGGAAATCGACCGTCCAAACACGCCGGAATCGATATTCCATTACGGAGGATCGCCGGGCGGCCAAGGAAAAGCGCGATAAGGGGCCAACTATGGCGAACGAGAAGCCACTTTCCAGATCGGAGATAGAGAAGCTCGCCTGGAGGATATATCAGTTGTGCTTGCGAAAAAAAAAACATTTATCGCAGGCAAGTTTTATCTTTGTCGTGTTAACTTTTATCTCGATTCTTCTTCTTTTTTCTTTTTTTGTTTCGGCGGAATATTCCTTGAATTATTTCTGCTCCGGGGCTGACACCTTTAACCCTTTCTTTGTGGTAGATTTTTGTGAGTGAGGGAGACGGTGGATCTTTTGTTTTTGGACGTGTTTTGAAATTTGTTTTTTTTTTTAAGTTGAGACGAAAGTTTGTAGAGGATGAAATTAAGTGTGAAGAAATTTTTGAAACGACTGTGGACAGCAATAGAGATGAAAGGGTTAATTATTACGTCGAAGAGACTTTTTGCAATTTTTATATTTCTTTTTTGAACGGTAATTTGCTTTATAGCTAGTGTAAGACGAACACACAGTGGTATTTGGTTTAAGTGAGTTGAATATAGTTGGAGTTCGTCGTCCCTAATTTCTTCACTCCCGTGGGATTAATTCTAAGTCAGTTAAGGAGTTGAGTAACGTTTCCTTCCGGAAATCTGGCTAATTGGATTCTGTGTATTCAGAAAAAAGGTCTGTTCTTAAAGCGGTATTGACAACCTTAATCATTTTCTCGACTAAATTCTGTGTTCCTCGAGCGAGCAATAAACATTCATCGATACCTTTTCGACGAAATATTTCAACGCTATTTTCATCTCTGCCATTTAACCATAGAATATTGAAAATGGCACGAGGCTAACAAGCCTTCTTCAAACTAAAAAGTCGTCTCTGTTATCGCGGGAGAGAGAGAGAGAAAATCGAACGTTAATTAGCGATCGTTCATTATTCCAGGACGATACTTGTCAGCCGATACTTCTCATTGTTATTAATTACCGCTCGTTAACGACTAATTACGTCGCGTTGTTTTTCGTTCGTGGAACGCGAAGCTCTCGATTGGACGGCGAAAAAGCCACGAGTGCGAACACACCGGAGATTTCCGGGGAGAATCGAAACGTGGGCCTGGCCGATCTAATAATCGAACGATCGATCGATCGATCACCGTCAAATGAATACTCCTCGCCGTCTACTTCTCTCCCTGTATTGTCATTAATCGCGGGTAATTAGCGGCTGCTAATTGCGCGATGCTTTCTCGTTGGAAACGCGATAAAGGTTGACTCACAAAAATTCGGTTAAAAAAGATTTGTCGCTGGTGCGGCGAAGGTAGAAATTGATCCTCGATTGGTCTTTTCAGTCTTTTTGTCCACGATCGTGGATAATTGCTGACTAATCGTTGCGAATTAGCGCGACTGTGTAATTAGAATGGTATTGTAGAGAGGTTACTCGAGGAAATCGTACGTGAGCGAGTTAGAGACGAAGGAGTGATTTGAGGAATGATGTTTATTAGAAGAATTGATGAACGTATTTGCAGGAGATTCGTGATATTCACGAAATTAGGCTCTTGTTTGACTCGTACTCTCTTTATTATATTATTTCTCTCATTCGTTTCGGACGTCACGTCCATCCAAATTCTTAAGTGGCTACGTACCTCTTGTGGACTCTAAATAGAGGAGATCTATGAGATCATTTACTCATAGAGTAAATGTAGAGCTGTGGAGATCGTTCACTATACTTATCGACTTCGCTATCTTTGCACCCTCTATTCCTGTCTCTCCCTATCTTTCACAGTCTCTCCGTGTCTCTCCCCGTCTCTCCCTGTCTCTCCGTGTCTCTCCCTGTCTCTCCCTATCTCTCCCTATCTCTCCCCGTCTCTCCCTGTCTCTCCCTCTCTCCCTGTCTCTCCCTGTCTCTCCCTCTCCCTCTGTCTCTCTCGTGCTCTTATTTAATTTCTCCCACTAATTTCAGACATTCCCAAATAGACAGCAAAGATCATAATCTCAATCACTTTGCCCCAAACAGTGGCTCACACTCTTCTTCCACCCTCTATCGCTGTTCCAAACATCCCTTCGATTACAAAAACGCTAAAAAGCGCCGAAGCTCGAATCCCTACCGTACTCTCACTCCTCACAAACACTCACAAAAACCTCCCACTCCCACAGTATACCCCTATTAATTCTAACATCTTACAGTATCATTCACTTCTCCTTATCAACTAAAAACAGCGATATTTCCACACCGAAGATCAATTTCACCCAGTTACTCGAAATTCCACGAAAAGAAGAACACTTCAACTATCCACAGTTAAAAACTGAAATATCATCAATTGAACGAAGCAAGATTGAGCACACTCCGTCTGCGTATAGTTCGTGAGATAAATGAATAACGAGGAATGACGGGCAGAAAAGTCGTTGGATGGAGAGAAGGCCAGGGGTGAAGAGCGAGGTGGAGGGAAATTAAAGCAGGTAATGTTGTTGGAAAATGTTTAAAGGCGAGAGAGCCGCTCCATAAATTGCCGCGCTATGGTGTTGGGGGATACATTATCAATAAATCGTATCCCATTTATTATTCCGGCGGCATCGCCAGTAAATCCGCCTGTGCGCCCGGGCTCTCTATGCTCGGAAAACCGATATTCAGCGATCATCAAACCGTCGTAATCCAATCTCGAGCGCAGCCTGCTTCGCGGAAGAATATGCTACGATAATTTCGAAATCCCTTTTTCAGTACTGCTCCTTCGAGGGAGAATGCCGAAGAGCAGGAATATTCTTCAATGGGGAATTAATTAAGACCTGTACTGATTATTTTTGAAATTAGAAATTTGGCTCGATGAGAAATTACTCCTTTAACTCTCACATTTTTCATCGATCTCTTTAATTTCTTTATTATTTCCTAACTTATGTTACTTGGAAGATAAGATACCGAGACTGATGGCACAAAATTGATACTTCGATGCCCCGTGTTAATTAATTTTAAAATAAAAGTAAAATCTGTTATACATCGAATTATTATATTTTAATGGTTAAAAATATAGTGAAAGGAGGATGCTAAAATTGACAAGAAGGAAAATTAATTCCTCAACGAACATTATCGACTAATTTCTAAATAAGAAATTTGTTTCGAAGAAAAATTGAACAAAACTAAAAGTAAAATCTATTGTGTATTAAGTTACTATATTTCAATGGCTGATAAAATAGTGAAAGGAGTATACCAAAATTGACAAAGAAAATGAATACCTCAACTGTATAAAAGAAATTTGTTTCGAAGGAAAATAAAAATAAAATTTATCACACGTTAAATTATCATTATTTAATAGCTAAAAAAATAGTGAAAGAAAGACACTAAAATTGACAAAAAAGAAACTTAATTCCTCAGCAAACACTCTTGACTAATTTCTAAATGAAAGTTTCTTTCGAAGAAAAATAGAACGAAAATAAACGTAAAATTTACTGTACACAGAATTACAATATCTCACTGGTTAATAGGATCCTAAGATCGTAAGGAAAAGAACGATTTGCATGCGGAATAAAAGTTAAACGTTGACTTATAGCGCGAGTTGGGGAAGGTCTCCTCTGCATTCGCAACAAGCATCGTGTCTCAGTGGCTCGATTTCGCCTTCCTCTCTCTCTCTCTCTCTTTTTCTCTCACTCCGTGTAGCTCGTGCTTCCTAAATACTCATTCGTAGCGAAGGTAAATTCATTGTGGACTACCCAGTCGAAAATCCATGCATTCTCCGCTTTACATTTTACGGGAGGATATAGTGGTAGCTGGGTCAGGGTCTCGGTTTACATAATGCACCTACCGTCGCCGCTCTGTGGTTAAATAATTTCTTCCAAAGGGACTGCGTTGCATTTGTTACCGTGATAACTTCGTTTCAGTGGCAGTACTTTTTAAAATATACACCCTATTCAGTTTCATTTGAAAACCGCGTCTCTACTTAGAAAAATGTACGATTATAATTAAGCTATTCGGAAGTTGAAAAGGTCACAACTGAACGTCGGGGTGGTAAAACTGACCCGTTGTAGGATTCGTTTATCTGTACGTCGGGGAATTCACTTTTTCAAATTTTCACTCTCTGTATCGTGAAAATTTCCTATGGAACTTTGCGGGAGTTTTTGTCTTCTACAGACGTGGATAATACGGGTCACAGATGACCCAGCTTCGTTGATTGGACAATTTTTTAAGTTTCTCAGACCTTGATGATCAACATTTCACTGTGATATATGTTTAAAAATGAAAATTGTCATTCCTTCGTTACAATAGTTAACCCACCGGAGGTCAGCGACTTTTCGAAGGTCGGTCCGCAGGAGCTAAAAATTTTCTTTCTCTGTGTATCGAAAATTTAAAAAAGAGAAGATGTTTGGGCAGTGAAAAATTAACATTTTAGACATTTTTCACCGTGTGTGTCTACACTCACTGTGATCGTAGGTTGAAACCAACGCAGGTTTTAATATGTACAGAGTCATCCCTTCGTTACGGTCACATCTGCCGAAAGAAAATAATTTTCTTTCGCGATGGTATTCGCAAGCTCTAGAAAAACGGCAAAAGATCATCAAAAGTGATCGAGTTTTATCGCAAACGACCATGGTCGCGTAGTAAGGTAGAGACGTCGCTTCGTAGCGAGCTAATATAGTAACAGTGAAAGGGTTAAAAATCATCTTATTATAACATAATACGAATCCATGATCGTTGCACACCAGGCCTCGAACGGGTTTCTCAAGAGAAATTGTTCGACCGTACCGAGGACTCGAACAATGGAGCCCTACCATATTCACAAATAATATATTTTCCGTAAATTGGTCTCTCTCCTCGCCATCAGCAAATTGTTTTATTACCTTAGAAAGTCGAAGACCCTACATCTGGACACCACATGCACTACACTCATAAACCACCTTCCGACCTCAGGATTTTCCCATCCCCTAATATAACAATTTTAGCAACAATTTCCCCACTTCGACTCCACCAGACAAACCCTACCACACGTCCCAAACACCAATCAACCGATACTCCCACCACTTCTCACACATTTCACACCACCAATCACGGTACACACCGAACTTATAAAAACACAAACACACACAGAACATAGACATTCTATTAGAGATTCTATCACCAACTTTGAGACATCACGAAAAATAAAAAGTAACAGTCACCACCAATCAGCCAGTATTTGTCTATCGTGTAAAACATATATCTCTTTTCACCCACCACAAATCTCATCTACAAATTTAAACAGCACTCGTGCCATTAGTTTGCCGCGAGAGCAGTTCGTGAATTCTTTGCGCACCGGTCGAATTAAGCATCGCGTCGCGAAGTTCGCAAATCACGAACAGAAATGCAAACCTTTATTTTCAGACAGACATGTGAAAATCTGAACAAATGACGCGTATATGCGTCATCCAACACTGGTGTGTTAAAATACCCGTTCTTGGCCTCGAACGGGTTAAAGATACTCGAAAGCTAGCTCCCCGCAAAATGTCCATTTTTCCAACCAGAAAATCATCCACCCTAAAGCGTCGTAACACCGACAATTCCCCACTGTTCACCCCCCGTTCACCCTCGATTTCCCTCCGGCAAGGAGTAGAAAAAGGAACGACAAGAAGAAGCTCGCCGAGGGTGGAACGAGGGTGGAAAAGGAGGGGCGAAGAAACGAGGTGTTGCCGCGACCGGCATTACACTTGCTAATGGCTGGAGAGTGGAATGCCTGGTCCGGGCCAAGTAGTCGAGTGCTGCTTCGCGTACAAGTACGAGAGCACCAGCGTACACACGATCATTAACCCCAATTACGTTGTGCGCACGACGGGCCCAAGTGCTGGCTCTGGTCATAATGAGCTATTTGTGTACTCGTGCAGAGGTGCGT
>NW_017100515.1:2338664-2351692 GCF_001263275.1 Habropoda laboriosa | reverse complement strand
CCCGTCTTCTGGTGTGCTCGAGGATCGTGATCACGATGACGATCCTTCCATCGTCGTCTCTGTCGTTCTGCTATTATCGTTGTTTACTGGTTTCAACGGACGGGGAGTAGATTGTAGTTAGGCTTGATGGGGAGATGGTACTAGTGACGTCGTGCTACCTGGTATGATGTTAATATAGGGGTGTATCATTTGGGGAGAAGATAGTGTTCCTTTGGAAGAGACACCTTGTTCGTTGAGCAACCGATGGTTACTAGTTCATTTGTAGATATGGTGTTTTGCTTTTAATTTACCATTAAGTAGGTAAGGTGTGTGCTCCTCTGTACTCTCTTTCTCTCCCATCGCTCCATTCCCTCGTTCCATCTTTTCTGTATCTTTCATTGCCTTCCTTGTCTCTTTCTCCCCTTTCTTTCTCTTCTCTCTGTCTTCTTTTACTCTCCCCTGGATTCTGTCGCTCTTCTTTCTCTTCCTCTAAACACTGTCTTCTCTCTCTCTCTCCTCCCTAAACTCTGTCATCTCTTCTCTTTCTCTCCTCCCTTTTTCTTCTTTCTGTCTTCTCTTACTCTCCTCTGGATTCTGTCACTCCTCTTTCTCTCCCCCTGAACACAGTCTTCTGTCTCTCTCTGGACTCTCTCTTTCTCCACTCCTCCCTTCCTCACTCCTGCCTCCTGAAAGAAGATTTCTTCGGCTCAAAGAAATCTATCGACCCTACCTCGTACAATTCTCCATTAGCAACGAGCCATTACCAATATCTAAGCAGTGTAACAGTTGAATCGCTCCGAAACCTAGAAATCCAAATGACACGTACAGAATGCGACACGATATTACGAAACAGAAACGAAACGGACCTCGAGCCAGTTCCGAGATTCGACTAAATCCCAGCTAATTCTCGAAGCCGCGACACGAGAGGAATGAGAAGAAAACGAAATGGGGGGAAGGGAGAGGGAGAAAATGCTGTCCCATTTGGGGGGAGAGTAGAATAGGCGACTGAAGAGGAAACGGAGGAGGAGTAGAATGGCGAGAAAAAGGGGCGAACCGTGTGTACCGAACACGCGGCCGCTTTTGTTGCCGCCTCTGGCCACCGGCGTCCTCGCGTAATTAAAATTCTACGGGCTCGCCGGAAGTTTGGACCATCTCCAAAATCCATCGAACCAAGTTACGCGAATCGACCCGTCGCCGAATCTCCGCGCTGACATCGTCGAAACACTGGTAAAGGGGCCAACGATCCAGCGACCAGCGAATCTCTGGCGCAGCCGTGAAAATCAGGGATGAACGATATTTTCGAAACTTCTGTTCTTTTTTTTTTAAGCCAATTTTCGCAGAATTTTCCAGGACCTTCTCTTCTTCTATCCTTTCTATTTTCCAGGATTTTCTCTTTTATCTTTTCTATTTTCCAGGATTTTCTCTTATATTTTTCTTATTTTCCAGAATTTTCTCTTCTATCTTTCCTATTTTCCAAGAATTTCTTCTATTTTTTCTGTTTTTACTCCCTTCCTTATTTTTTTAGCTACATACAAAGAAAGATTTCTGCTTAAATCCTGATTAATATTTCTTCTCTCACACTTATCCCACTTTTCGTAGTACAGTTGTACTTTTCCCTCGTTTATTCCTCCTTAAGTTCGAAGATAAATAGATTGAATCGAAATACGCTTCGTTTTCGTTAAAAAATTCGCAGAACGTGAAATAGGAAGATAACGAAGTCGGAGTGTAATGGAAAATTGGAAGGGATCGATCATCCGTAAAGATTGATATAGAAAGAAAGTTCGATATCCGTCGTTAAGGTGAAAGCACAACAAGAGAGAGAGAGAAAAATTGGTCGAACGATTGTTTTTAAAGAGAAGCGCCCGCACTGGTTCGAGCGAGTTCGCAAGGGGAAAAAAGAGAGCTGCTGATCTTTGAGTTTCTCGGTTCCATTGGCGTAAACCGCTTCTCGTCGAGTCTCTTTGTCGAGACGAGGCCGTGGTTCGTGCCGTTCGAGCGATTTTTATTAAACGACGCGGCTGAGAGAGTACATTGTTTGTCGCGAGCCGCGCCACTTCGGCCCCTCTCGACCGGAGAGCCAACCCTAGCCATCCTGTACACCCGGTCGTTCCCTCTCGCGTAATTGCTGACTGGTAAGCTGCTTCGAAGGAAAAATTCTTCGCTGGTTGCGCGGAGGAAGTAATCAAAATGGGACGTTCGAACGAGAACGAGCAGCGTTTCAATTTAGAGCTTGAGGAATTAACCGGGAGAATTTGAGTAATTGCTAGTTGATTGTCTTGGTTCGGGGTGTTTTTTCATTATCTTTCGAGGAATAGCTTGCTGCGTGGAGTGTTCGAATTTTCGTCGTTTCTATTCTTCCTGTGTCGCATTTTCGCGCGTACGGGGTGAGAAGGGAGGAAGAGAATGGGGCTGAGAAGAGGTGAAAGAGAAAGAAAAGGGAAGAGGGAGAGAAGAAGAGAGACAGAGAAGGAAAGGGTGAAAAGAGGTGAAGGAGAGATAGAAAGAAAAAGAGGGAGAGAAGAGGAGAGACGGTGAAAGAAAGGGTAGAAAGAGGTGAAGGAAAGATAGAAAGAAAAAGAGGGAGAGAAGAGGAGAGACAGAAAGAGGGTGAGAAGAGGTGAAGGAGAGAGAGAAAGAAAGAGAAGGTGAAACAAAGAGAAGAAGCGAGAAAGGGTGAGAAGAGATGAAAGAGAGAGAGAAAAGGAAAGAGGGTGAGAAGGAGCACGAGCGAGAGGGCGAGAGAGAAAGAGAAGTGGAGAAGGTGCGAGGAAGGGAAAGAAGAGATGGTGGAGAGAAGGGTAAAGAAGAGAGAGCAAGAAAGGGTTGAAAAGAGAAAGACAATGTGAAAGAAAGATAGACAGGGTGAAAAGAGAAGAGAAAGAGATGGATAGAATGTGAGAAAATAGGGGAGAGACAGGGAGAGATTAGCAACCAAGAAACTGGAATGTCCCACGAATAACTCTAAAATCGAAGAACACAATCACGCAACCTTCCACGCAATTATCTCTTGTCTTTCTTTTTAAAAAAGAAACGCATTCTAACATTTCCAAACAAATACAAATAAAAAGAAAATGTTCAAATTTGCAGAAATAATTAACCAACGATCAGAAACGTAAGCATCCCTCGTTTAATTGAAACTCAAAGTTACGACGCGAGAAGGGGAAGGAGGAGTGAAATTTTCGTGGAACAACGGAGGCGGACGGAAGCGGAATAATGCATCGTCAACGTCCAATTAAATTCGCCGAGTGTTTCTTCGTAGCTCGCGGCCTCCAGCCGGTGAATTCTCCGTTCCGCCGTGGGATATGAATTGCGGGAAATAGTCCGTATAGTTTTCGCTACATAGTTTCACCGTACGAGCCACGACGGGGTTGGTTTCTCCCTCTCTGTTACAGACGTTTCGCGTTTTCCACCGCGAATCGGCAATATTTATTTAAAAGCTGTAAAAGCAAACATCCGGTCGACGACGAGAGAACGGTTCGACGTTGTTCAGGTGTTTCCAGCCGTAGACGGCTGAAGGAAAATTCTGTCACGCGTGTGGTGTTAATTAACGAACAAATATGAACGGAAAAGTAGATTAGAAATGAATTTAATACCACAACAGTTACTATAGAAATTTATATTTTCTTTCGATGCGATTTTAACCCTTTCAACGTGAAACGCGTACATTTTGAATTTCGCGCCAAAGTATTAGAAATGAATTCTCTGTGAGTTTATTCGTACAATTGATTCAGAATCAGCGAGTTTCCATAGCGGTGGTGTTTGGAAGCTGCCAGAAAAATGGCAAAAGGTGATTGACGATTGGAAATTATTTCGATGATCGATCTGTTTTCCTTCTTTTTAAAAACAACTTTAATTGCGCCCAAAAGCCACCTTTAACAGTACTGTAATTAATTTACGTCTACTCTTGGTACTTCAACACATTACCACTTGCAACTTGATTTTTTGAAAAAGTGCAAATATGCAAAAGAGGCAAGTACTCAAAGGTACAAGTATGCAAAAATTGCACTATTCGAAGGTCCAAGCATGCAAAATACTCCTCGCTCAAAGGGCTAATCCCTAGGTAGCAAATTCAGCCTTAATTTAGAGGGAGAGACAGAACATTTTTTCGTAGAATATTGGTTCGAATTTTCGAATGACTATATGCTTCGATCAATATTAATAAACATATCTTTGGAAAGATGAAAATTCCAGAATTCGAAGAGCGATCAGAGTCCCAAAAATTACACTGTTCCAGCGATCCTAATTCAGCTCGTTCACTCAGCTCTAACTTTCATACTAATCTACACAATCTTCGCAATCTCTTAACGTCGATAAACGTATCATTGGAAAGATGAAAATTTCCGAATTCGAGGAGCAATCGTAATACCTACCAGGAATTACACTATCCCAGCGATCCTGATTCAACTAATTCACTCAGCTCTAACGTTCCATCAAGACCCATAACTCCTCGCGTGGTAAAACACTACTGTAATTGGTTGAGCGTTTCGTACGGAGAGCTGTTTGCAGAAAGGATTCCTAGAAATTGGTTCGACACGAATAAATATTCACATGGGTTTCGTAAATGGTTCTGTTCGTTTAAAGGGAAACACGGTGATGCAACGCGTACAACTTTCTAGCTAATCCCGAACTGGCCGAACTAGTCCTTGCCGTGTGTTGCCGCGTTCGCCGGCAGGTCCCAACGACCGTGGCTTTTAAATCGACACTGACACCCTCTTCTCAGACGCGATCATATTTTTTTCTTTCTTGTTTTCTAGACATCCGCCGCAGAACTGCCCCGCGGGAATTGCTAGATAAGTTCTTCAAGCTCTGGAAAGAATGAGCTGAAACTTCAGCTGTGATTCGCGATTCTGTGGGAAGACCTAGGGGAACACTTCTCTCTTTATTTTACTTTCTCAGAGTTCACGAGCTTTTTATCATTCCATCAAAGATACCTTTTTGCTCGGGCTACTGACCGTTTTTGGAGAACGAGGAATTTGAATTGTTGGTCTTGGTGCGTGAGAGTTTCTGGGGTGGTTGTCTGTGTATGGGAAATTTTGGGTGCGAAGGTAACCCTGGAGGAATGATCTTGGGTGTCTATTGTGTGTTTTCTTCTGGAAATTTGATAGATATTAAATACTCTGGATTAAGATACTATTATACATAGAAGCGAAAAATGTTACCTCGAAAAATTTAGAGAAAAAATGTGCCTATTGTAAAAATTAAAGAAACACCAAATGCTCTCCATTGAGCAACTATCTAGAAATAGAAGGGATTAAATCTACTAAAATTGTGCTTACAGGAAAATGATACATATTACACTTTTTCTTTTGAAAATGAGAGTTTCTGGGGTGGTTGTCTGTGTATGGGAAATTTTGGGTGCGAAGGTAACCCTGGAGGAATGATCTTGGGTGTCTATTGTGTGTTTTCTTCTGGAAATTTGATAGATATTAAATACTCTGGATTAAGATACTATTATACATAGAAGCGAAAAATGTTACCTAGAAAAATTTAGAAAAAAAATGTGCCTATTGTAAAAATTAAAGAAACACCAAATGCTCTCCATTACCCAACTATTAGAAAATGAAAATTAAAAAATATTAAACAAGCACTAAATACTCTCTATTAGCCAACTATCCAGAAACAGAAGAAATTATACCTACCACATATTTTGAGTTAACCAACTATCTACAAAATAAAAATTGAAAAATGAAAATTATATCAATTATATTCTTCTTTTTGAAAGTTAAGCAAACATCAAACACTCTCAGTTAACCTGTTAACTGAATTCACCTCCCAAACAAAAATGAAGTTCTCCTAATTTACACTTAAAGCTGAGAAAAAAGTTACAACCAATCGCTTCATTTCTCGCAAACGTGAATTACAAATTAAAACTGCACACTCCCTCGATAAAAACGAGTTAACACGTCTTCCCAACCTGCCCAAAAGGCAAAAAAAAAAAAAAACAAAATTTCCGAGAGATTTGCATCCGTTGAAAATTCTCGACCTGCTCTCTACCGAAGAAAACGAAGGAAGAAGCTTTCTCCTCTGATCGAAAAGTAAGGGACGGTTCATCGAGCGGTCCAACACTCCAAGTTACCGTAATCTTCGTACACTTAATTGGACGTTGATGAGAGTGGCAGAGAGATAGGTCCTCGTCTGTAGCAAAGTGCTGAGTCCGCGAGCCTGCACTCTCGCGAGAACCGTCGCCAGCCATTTTGCCGCGCGCCGCTCAAACTTCTATCCGGAGCCATAGCTCGCCTCCGAAAGGAATCGAAGCCACGGGATAACAGCCTTTTAGAAGGAATTTCCCCTCTTTCTCTGCTCTCTCTCTCTCTCTCTCTCTCTCTCTCTCTCTCTCTCTCTCTCTCTCTCTCTCTCTTTCGTTCATCTTGGCCTGCCGAAAACTAGGTTCCCTTCTTCTTTTGTTTTCCTTGCATCCAGGCTTGCTTTCATCCTTTGTTTTCCCTTATCGATACGATTCTGAGATATTTTCTTTGGGAAATAGGCAGCCCGGCTGATGGAGATCAGCGTGTGTACACTGTCTTGTAAATTTGCATAGAAATATCGCTCCGAGTTTTTCTTTAATAAGGATTCTCATTTAAGGAGAGAAGGGGGGATTACGGGTTCGTGGTGAATTGTAACTAGCGGAGATGAGGAAAGTAGAGGTAATTCGTAAATTTATGTGGATTGCTTTTTGGAATTTTGTGTGGAAGTAAATACTGTAGAATTTAGTGTTAAATATTTGATATACTGGAAATTTATTTATTTGACTGTTAATCAACGGGTTTAGGAACCCTTTAGTATGCAGGCGTTGAGATTCACGCAGAGCAGTAGTATAATGTACGGTACAAAATAAAGAAGAAAATCAAAGAAGAGAAAGGGAAGAAGGAAAAGAAATGAAATGAAATAAAATAGAATAAAATGGGAAAACAGAAAAATAAGAGAACAACACGCGTTAGAGCAGAGTGCTTAAACGATAGATAAGAAATCCCGAAAAAATTAAGATCATTGCAAAATTTGTTCGCGTTGGTGCATAAACGATTTAAGGAGTTCAATTTCCCATAAATCTGGAAATATGGCAATTAGTTTGAAATGGAAGACAGAAATCTCGGGTATATTGTAAAATAGTTATTTGTGAAAAATTAAAATTAGAAAATTTGCGAAAAGTGAAGTGAATCGATTCTGAATTTTGCCTCAAAATTTGTATAATCAACTGCGATATAAAATTTCACTATCTCCTGGTGATAATTAAACGATTATTTGTGAAAATAGAAAAAACCTCAAGAAGCTAAAAAAATTTCGAAAATTGCAGAAATAAAATCAATTTCATCTCAGAATGTCATCTGAAAATTTCTGAAAAGAACGAATATTCTCTTCCAATTGAAATTTGCAGAAAAAAACGAAGGCTCTATAATTTCGCGCAGAATTGCAACAGAGACAAGAAGATTGTTTAAACGTGTTTCGTACAGATCCTCGAGGAAATACAGAGGAATTTGCGGTGCCATATTCGAAGTGAGGTTTAAGGCTTAAAATGCGGAACAACGTGTCGATAAAACATACTTCAGCAACAACTTCTTGCCACCGGTTCGGAGTAGCAAGTTTAAAGGCTAAATTGACTCGACGAATTTGCGACGGGAATTAAGCGACGCCGCCGTAAAACACTGTTTGAGGAAAATAGAGAGCCTTTGGTGTTGCACACGTGTACCGGAATGTTTCACGAGAATACGACATTTCAGCCTGTGCAATTTGAATTTGAACCTCCCATTCGAGCCTTCAACTTCCATTCCAAAATTCGAATTTGCATCTGTAAATTTCTATTTAACCATTTGCGCTGCCAATTTCATTCCCAACATCCTCGTGCTGTAATAAGTATGAACTGAGAAGCAACAGTAGCGAATTTTCAAATTTAATTTTCTCAGAGACGAAGCCCCTTTTAAAAATATTTCACAAATTTATATTTAATTTATCGATATTTTACCATTTTACCAATTTTCGCCGTAAAATTAAATTGCGAAAAAAATTGTATTCTATATTTTAGATTTAGATTTTCACGTACTGTTCGTTCAAAATAAGAATAACCTCGCTCTCGAACCGATTCTCGTCCGTTCTGCGCATAGACAGAGAGTGTAGCAGAGGGTAAGACCGAGAGGAACGTAGGCGGTTAAGTGGGGGTTTGGACGTTCTAGCCCTGCCTTGGGCACGTCCCATGCGCGAAACGAGGTTACTCTTATTTTGAACGAAGAGTAGATTGCCCATAAAATTGGCAAAATTTTGCAAGCATCACACGGTAAAGTACCACTATCTAATTAAACTGTAAAAGAAAATTGTATTCTGTATCTTCAATTTAGATTTTCACGCAGATTTGCCACAAAATTGGCAAAATTTTGCAAGCATTACAAGTAGAGTACCCCTTCCCAATTAAACTCCCAACTAATTACGTCCTTCCTCGTTAAGAGGTTTGGGTAAATCCACTTTCGAACAGCAAAATCAGACAACTATATACGTCCTGTCCATATTCGAGAGAGTCAATAATCGAGCACGTAATTCCACAGCAAGTGGTTAAACGAGAAAATGAAAACAAACGGCCGATAAAAATTGTAGCTTACTTAACTCGTCATAGAGTGGGAAACTAGCTTGGAACCACCATAACCATCATCGAAACGATGGAAAATAATAGACGAGGATGGTAGTAGGTTGGTGAGTCGTTAAGTAACTTTTCATCGCTGTTAAATACGCAACGGTGGGCTAAGTTTGCGCCCGAACATAAGGGGAAGTTTTCATCGACGCGTTTATAAGAGGAAGTTCGATAGCTAACGGGCAAGGCTAGGTAACCTCGTATAATTTCATTTGCCTTGGCTGGTTGGTGCATGGCGCTTGGTGTCGTGAGTCGCGGCCTGGAAAATCGGATGCCCGGAAAATTGCGGCCCTACTGTCCGTTTACTAATTTTTCACGGTCGACGGCAGCCGAAAATCGAGGCGTCGCGTCGCTCGGTGGAACGAATCGACTTTGATTGGACACACCAGAAGACGAACGTAATAAACTTTGTCACGGTTCGAGAAGAATAGAGGATGATGATGATGAAACTCGGTCCAATAGAGAGAAAATAGTTCGTAGTTCTTTCTTTTTTTCTTCTCTCAGCACTTCATTTTGTCGAAGAAAATTTCGTCGCCACTGTGGGGCGATCTTTTTGTGTGTGACGGTGTACAGTTCCTTTTTCCTTCGTTTCCTATATGTTCGATAGAAATAGAAGCACGGTAGAGTAAAAGTTCTACGATTGAGATAAACGAAACTGTCTTAAAGGTTTCGAGGTGAAGAAAGAACGAGGAGTGAATTAGTTGTGTGCTATACAGGATGATTCTAACAACTGGGCCAGGCTATAGCACGTGTAGGTCGTAGATGAAAACATTGCACTGTCTAACAGATTTTTTTTTTAAAGATTATGGCACTTTCTTTTTAAACAGAAACACATAATTCTTAAAGATTTCGATGTGAAATTAGTAGTGTGTTGTATAGAGTGATTCTAGCAGTTGGGTCAGACTATAGCACGCATAGGTCGTAGATGAAAACATTGCACTGCTTAATAGATTTCTTTTTTAAGTGTAACTGCACTTTCTTTTTAAATGGGATTTCTTAAAGGTTTCTGTGTGAAATTAGTAGTGTTGTATAAGGTGATTCTAACATCTGAGTCAGACTATAGCACGTATAGGTCGTAGATGAAAACATTGCACTGGTTAATAGATTTCTTTTTTAAGTGTAACTGCATTTTCTTTTTAAATGGGATTTCTTAAAGGTTTCTGTGTGAAATTAGTAGTGTTGTATAGGGTGATTCTAACATCTGAGTCAGACTATAGCACGTATAGGTCGTAGATGAAAACATTGCACTGTTCAACAGATTTTTTTTTTAAATATTACTGCACTTTCTTTTTAAATGGAACCACACAATTTTTGAAGCTTTCAATGTGAAATTTGTGCTACACAGGGTGATTCTATCAACTGAGTCAGACTATAGCTCGTACAGATCGTAGAAGAAAACATACAAAATGCAGCTACACTGTTTTTTTCTTTTAATAGAATCACGTATATTTTTGTTTCGTATTTTCGTGTCGTTCTGCGAATAAAAATCGAATTTTCTCCAACTTCACTTGGAACAGAGCTATAGCCTGTCCCAATTACTAGAATCACCCTGTAGATTACACACGTTTCTCTCGTTGGTAGAAAGGTGTAGACGAGGGCACGTGACGAGTACGTATTTTGTGACAGTGATCGAAAAGATCGCTGTACGCGTTTTACCTTGCAGCCAGAGACAAAGAGACGGTGGTTTGTGGGAATAGGTTTGTTTTAGTGGTTAGTTGGGTAACACGTGTTTGCGCGTTTTTAGCGATAATTGCCAGATAAGCTTTACCTGTTTAGTAGGTACAACCTGTCGCGATTTAACATGCTGATCTATGGTACAATAGTTACTTTGTAACGATTGTGTCTTATACAGGGTGTTAAAAAAATATTACACTATTTAATCGAGCGATATACAGTAGTGCACACATAAGACTCCGCAGTCGGAACCGAATGCGGACGCTTAAATGGGAAGGTGACTTCTGCGAATTTAACTAAACAAAAGAGAGAAAATATGTCTGAGTGGGATACCGATATATCGAGTGTCAGTTGTTCACATTCAGGAATCGATGTCGAATTACTTTGTTTCACTCGGCACGCTCGAACTCCACTTCGAAGTCCCATTTTCACGAATTGGTGGGGCACACTGTCTCTACTCGAGCTCCCTTCACACTGTCTCCTAGCTTCTACGCCACATATGGGCAACTCTCGGCCCACGGGCCGGATATTGCCCGCGACTTGTTTCAGTTTGGCGTACCCGCGAAGTCTTTAAATGTAGCCCTCTATGTACCGATTAGTATCGTGTTTCATTTTATAATTTAACTTAACATACCAGCCCTTTTTATTTCATATTTAGCCAAAGTTGTGTCCAACCCATTTAGTTTAGGGCAACCCAGAACCAGGAAAGATTACTCATGCCTGTTCTACGCCTAGGCACACGCTACCGCTATATCTATGTTATCTTTCTCGATGTTAGTCAACCATTCGAAATGTGCAACGCAATGCGCGACGCGGTTCCTTCGATGAGAATTCACTTCCTTAATATAACCATTTTAATTTCACTTTTTTCTAACTGAAAATTTGTCCAATATTTTTCTGATTAATTTTCCCGACCAGTGGCGACAGTGTGAGAGATATCGCTCTACCTACAATCATTCACAAACAGCCGGCAAACTCGGGAAGCTAAAAAGAAGTCGAAGGAGAAAATTATGAAATAACCGAGTGTAGTAAAAGCGAGAAGAGAAATCAATAGAATTCCCTTGGCCGTTTGTTCAGACAGAAGCTACGTTTCCTACCGGAAGCGATGCGGCATGGGCCCGCGCGCATTACCAGCTGATAATAGAATCGTGGAAGGTAGAGAAAAGAAGAAGGAATGAGCCCAGGTTGATATATCTCGGCGGCAATTCCGGTCGCGGTGGTTCGTGCTCGGAAAACTCGAGGAGATCGTTGAATTTTGAAGTGAAGCCACTTGGACGGCGACGTCGATGGGATTCGATTTCCATGGAGGGTGAGAAGAAGAAGACACCGAACCATCGATAGCGCGGGTTCGTTCCCACTGTTTCTCCAAGAAGACGTTCCTACCTCGAACCCTTTCAGTTTGATTAACCACCGGCGTTTATTAACTATAACCGTGCGTCTTTTTTACTCGCTGGCTCTCGTCGTCGGGGAAATTTACGATAAGTGAAGAAAAGGGGGAATATTTTTATTGCCATGGCTGAGTCGTGAAGGATCTTCGAAATAGAGTATAATCGTAAAAATTCACGGTATCCCGTCAGGGAGAATCCCGCGGATCCATCCTCGACATCTGTCTCCAAGCAAATTTCCAAGGAAATACAGCGGGAAAGAGACGTTGAGCTACTGTTTGAATTATTATCTGCGTGAGAGATGTATTTCTCTGATTTCTCTTTTTTAATGGGGTCGTTTATTTTTTAATTGGAGGAATTGGCGAAGCTTCAGGCTGTAGGCAGTCGAAAATGCTCGCTGTGTATCATAGGTGTATTAATATTTGAAATATAATTGATTCCGCAAATATGAAATATAAAATATTGAGGGAATTTTATTTGCGAGCAAAAGAAAATTTTAAATGGTCCTCAATTCCGAAGTAACATCACACAGGTAAAAAATAAGAAATGAACTTCGGTATTTAAAAAATGGAACCAAATTCAGGGCACAAAAGAATCTAAAAAGTCGCTCAATTCCAAAATAATATGTAACATCACACAGATAAAAAAAAGCGTACAAAATAAGAAATGAATTTTGGTATTTAGAAAATGGAAGCAAATTCGAGGCATAGAAAAATCTAAAAAATTGCTTAATTCTAAAATAATTTGAACATACCTAGATAAAAAGAAGTCTAAAAATGTCAGAAAATAAAAGAACCGAATTCAGGAACAATGTTTTCAAAAATTCCAAAGGCACTGGCAACGATATCTACACAACTGCAGCAAGGGACCATAATTTTTCTAATTTCAGAATTTTCATAATTTTTCAAAGTTTCGCGATACCACTCGAACAATTTCTTACCACACCTCGTCTAAGTATTGGACGATTGCAAAAATTCACGCCTGATTTTCAGACGCGGTGGGAACCTCGTCGACTACGTCACAGATGTTTGTTTTAGCGTCATGCTACATTCCTATCGAAAGATACTCCGCTTGTGTTTTATTTTCAAATCGGGCACGAACCTTCGCAATCGTCCAATGCTTACTCGTCGCGCTAAAAAATTCCAGACCGAATAATTCTTTTTAACGACCGTTAGGTTTGCTTCACATTCGGTAAGTGTCCTAATACTCGCGAACGGAGAGTACAGCGAAAAAGAAGGACACCGAACTCTGTGTGTGTGTATACAATGGTAGGAGGTGTGAGTGTAATATTTTTCTTGTAGCTCGATTTTGTTCACCTGCCGGCTGACGGGAGCGCGGGCCGCTTTACCTGTGTAAATGAAACTCGACTCGGTGCC
>NW_017100515.1:2330132-2338581 GCF_001263275.1 Habropoda laboriosa | reverse complement strand
CATATCGAGTGACGTTATCGAGGCAAACAGCCGAGCGCGATCGACTGCTGGACTATCGTGTATCGGCGAAAGACAACCACGTCTTCTCGTGTCGCTCTCTTTTCTTCGGGCTTCCTTTTGTAAACGATGCCCGACGAAGCTTCGACTTTCGCTCTTCGTTTGGGTAGACTAGTCGATCGTTGCAGAGTTCTATGACTTTTGCGAAATTTTCTTTGATACACGAAGATTTATCGACATTGACGAAATTTGTTCGATATACGAAGTCCATTGACTTTTACAAATTTTACTTAGTATGTGAAATTCATTGACTTTTACAAAATTTATTTATAATAATGTACGAGGACCATTGACTTTCGCAAAATTTACTTGATATACGAAGTCCATTGACTTCTGCAAAATTTATTTAATATACGAAGATCGTTGACTTTTACAAAGTTTACTTAGTATGTGAACTCCATTGACTACAACATTTATTTAACATATGAAGTTCGTTTACTTTGAAAAAAATTATTTAATATACGAAGTCCATGGGGTTTTTAAAATTTTATTTAATATGTGAAGTTCATTGACTTTCATAACTTTATTTATAATAATATACGAAGTCTATTGACTTTGGCAAAATTTATGTAATATATGAAGTCACAAAATTTATTTATAATAATATACGAAGACCACTGACTTTTGCAAAATTTATTTAATATACGAAGTCCATGGGGTTTTTAAAATTTTATTTAATATGTGAAGTTCATTGACTTTCATAACTTTATTTATAATAATATACGAAGACCACTGACTTTTGCAAAATTTATTTAATATACAAAGTTAATTGACTTCTGCAAACTTTGTTTGATATATGAAGTCTATTGACTTTTGCAAAATTTATTTAATATATGAAGTCACAAAATTTATTTATAATATACGAAGACCACTGACTTTTGCAAAATTTATTTATAATAATATACGAAGACCACTGACTTTTGCAAAATTTATTTAATATACAAAGTTAATTGACTTCTGCAAACTTTGTTTGATACACGAAGTTCATTGACTTTTGCAAAATTTATTTAATATATGAAGTCACAAAATTTATTTATAATATACGAAGACCACTGACTTTTGCAAAATTTATTTAATATATGAAGTCACAAAATTTATTTATAATATACGAAGACCACTGACTTTTGCAAAATTTATTTAATATACGAAGTTCATTGACTTCTACAAGAAACGCTAACATAGTAAGAAATGATTATCATAAGCAGAATTTCAATGGAAAGAAAAAATGGTTCCCCGGATCGAAATCGATTACGAAAATCGAAGGAATCGCGGTTGCTTCCCTTATACGCAGCAGCTAATTAACGTGGAAATTCCGTGTTAACCTGATGGACGATTTTTCGTGTGATTTCTACGGCTCGCACCCCTCGAAAAAGGAAATATCGTTTTCGCGAGGTATCTCTTTCCCAGACGCTTCACTCGCGTAATCGCGTGGAAACCAATTAACCCCGTTATGGCTCCCGCGCGCTCAGGAATTCCACGCAAATACGATTTTATTAACCTAGATTTTTAGCGGATCGCTTAAATCAAACCGCCTTAGACCGAATTTTTTGGACAAAATCTGGCGATAATTGTTACGACGCGAGGAAGTTTTTAGAAACAGGTGAAATTCGGAGAGATTAAGATTGTCGAGTGAGTTCAATGCCTGGTTGATTATGTAGCTCGAAGTTGATTACTTCGTGTTAACGCGAGAAATAATTTTGTACTTTCTAGAGTTCGTTAGAAGCATGCGGAGATTATGAATAAATAAAGAGTGGACGAATTAACGTTAATTGAGGGTATTATTAGAAAAATTTTTTTCATAGATTGTACGATAATGTTGAAAAATGAATGGATTAAAGATACAAAAAGTATCTCGACGATGATTTTACAATTTTTAACCGCGATAAAGCTTGTAATTTTACAGTATGAGTTTATCTAAGAACGACAATGCTCGTTTAACATCGAGGTCGATAAATATCTCCAAAATTCCCCGCAGAAACTCCGGACTTACGCCCAAGAAGCTCGAAATTCAATCTACCAAACCATCCAGAAATTTCTAGCCATCCCGCCTATAAGAACAATGAACTATCACACCTGGGAGCAGGAAGCACTGCCAGAACCATTACGAATTCAATCTCTATCACCTTTCTTACCGTCCCCTGCACTCTATCAACTCCTATCATCCGGAATCTCCCTTCTACCTACCGAACCACGGCTATCCCATGAAAAAGCATTGAAACGTTAACTCGTCAGATGTCTAGAAAGCTTGCTACCTCGATGGTAATAAATTTCACGTCTAACTTTAATTTTGAAAGTGAAAGGTCACTTCGAGATCACGTCGTTCCACATCTCTGAACGCGTTTTAATGTGAACTGTGATACGCGAGAGAGAAAAATATGCATTTATATGCAGAGAAACATCGGTGACCTTGGGACTGAAATATTCTTTACGGCGTATATGTCGTTCAAACTGCATCTAAAATATTTTTCGTATTATCAGAGTTGAAGGAGATTTTTAGGTGAGATGATCTGTATAAGGAATTATGAAGAAACACGTTTCAGAATAATTGAAAATTTTTAAAATTGTTTGGCGAGAGACTATAGTCTCCTTTGGGATATAGCGAGCACTCGATGTTGCGACTATAGTCGGCTTAGGATATAGCGAGTGTTCGATGTTTTAACTGACTATTGTCATCCTTAGGAACGATAGATTTTTAAAATTGTTTGATGAGAGACTACAGTCTCCTTTGCGATATAGCGAGCATTCGATGTTGCGACTATAGTCGCACCTAAGATATAGCGAGTGCTCGATGTTTTAGGTGACTACTGTCACCCTTAGAAACGATAAATTTTTTAAATTGTTTGGTGAGAGACTATAGTCGCCTTGGGGATATAGCGAGTGTTCGATGTTGAGACTATAGTCACCACTAAGATATAGCGAGTGTTCGATGTTTTAGGTAACTACAGTCACCCTTACTGACGATAAATTTTAAAAATTGTTTTTGCTGAATGATTACAGTCGCCTTTAATATATAGCGAACACTCGACTATAGTCTCCATCAAGATATAGCCACCACTCGATGTTTCAAGTGACTCTGCTCACCCTTACCAACCACAAACCTAAACCATTTGAAGAATAACTTCACGACTGTTGAGCATACCATTCGCTCCAGTAGCTCCGCTCGTTCGTCGGCAAACTGGGTCGAAAACGCAAAGCTCGGAGCCTAACGCAATTCGATTATCGCGAAGCCCGCGGCGTGTAACGTTGAACACAGGTCATCCGCCTCTGGCCAGCGAAATAGAGTGGATCCACTGGTGTCCGACACCTACACGCGTGCGGACCCCCGTTCGCAACACTTCCGTGAAGGTTTTCACTCCGGTGAAGAAGGCCGTCACGACGACGACGACGACGACGAAGAAGAAGAAGAAGAAGAGGGGCGAACCACGGGACCTGGCTTTCGCGTTTCCTACGTGCTGGAACCGCTTAGTCGCGCCTAGACGACAGTCACGACCGGCTGTTCCGTTCCGTTCCGTTCCTCGCCACTTTCTACACGCGTTCTTCACGCGTTCCTCTCCGCCTTCTTCGTTGAAAATCGCTCGACAGATACTTGGAAGTCGCCATTTCCTCTCGGAGAAACGAATTTCGAACCAGTGTTATCCTTGTGACAAGGACTGCAATGATACTTATCCTCTGAGACGATCATTTAGGAAGGATTCTTCTACAGTGAACAGTTGTGATTGGATAGCAATTTTAATATTAATCTTTGTTTTATAAAAGAGTGACTGATAATTTGACGAATAATTGGAAGGACTGTTATCCTCGTGATTGCATCGTAAGTTTAGTATTTATTTCTTGAGAGGAGTGACTAGAAATTCCTGAAGAATTGGCGAGGTCGAAGGATTCTTTTTCGTTGAACAATTAGGAAAAGGAAGTGTTCTTCATTTTTGAATTTTGGGAAAACCGAAGAAGATCGATTTCCAGTTCCTGAAGTTTGGAGTATTTATACAACCGTGAGAAGGGGAACGTAAGATGTCGATGCTGTTCGGACTGTCGATGGTTTAACTCGAAATTTGGTTAAGCTGTGATAAAAGATATGATGGTGATAAGCGCGCTGAAGCATGTCGCGAACGCGGCGACAAACGCTGTTCACTCGGCGACGAACAGCACCAGCACTGCCCACGGACACGCTAATTCTGGTACGTTTTAATTATGTTACATATATTTATGTATTTTATCTCTCGTATTTCTCCCGTCGTGTAATCCAATTTTCACGCCGAGCCATTTCATTTGCGTCTGTTTTCAACGGTGGCAACTTTTTCTTGTTAATAATCGCCGGTATTCGACAATATTCCGAAAATTAACGGCCGTATTTTCCTACGTTTAAAATCCTGCGACGAATTTTTCTCTGAAAATTATTTTACAACAATTGTATATTCTCTGTTGAAAATAATTATCACAGCTACCGTAGAAACCTCCGACAGGCGGAAGAAATCTTTTTGTAAGATTATCACAATTCACCATGGTCACCATACAATTAAACACTCAAAACGGATTACTCTTCGCGGTATCGATTGTGCCCAAACCGATAGGGAGCCGCGATAAACGCTCCAGATAAGCGTTCGTGAGAGATCGAACGTTTGTTACCAGTATAAAATCGTGAATTTCCATTTCGAATCTAATTTCCGCCTGTAAAACACGCCTTTTCACTCCTGAAAACCTGCGATTCCCGTCTCAAAACCATCGTCGAAATCGTAGAACTGTGGATGCTTAAAGATCCTCGAAGATCTGCAAATCTCATCGTCGAAAACCGTCAAATTGTCAATTTTCCGGTTGCGATAATCGAACTCTCGACAGTTGAAACACGCGCAAGAAGTAAATAAAGGAGAAACTCGGGCGATAAAAACTAGCGGTCGAAGGATCGACGCGACCGGCCTAACTTCTTCCACGACTTTCGAATAGATCTCGTTCCATTACGGCTGTGCCTAAAAATCGATCTATCGAAAATTCCCGGAAAAATTACGTAAAACCGTGGACGAGGCGAGTTTACGTAAACCGGAAGTGAGTGTCGAACGGCGGCGAGGAGAGAGAAGAATCGATCAGGATGCTCGATCGTTCGTGATTTCTTCCGTTTTTTCTCTCCGCCTCGATTCTCGCATCCGCCGTCAGCTCGATTGTATTCATATTGAAATATCGCTTGCGCAAAATGCGAAAGGTTACGGAGAGCCGCGGCTCTCGAGCAGAGGAGGCCGGAGCACCGCGGAATTTTCTTATTTTCGTCGCCCGATCGACGAAACGCGTGAGTCGCTTCGATAGGGATCCTCGATTTATACTTCAATTGGACGCTAATCGTTTGATAATTGTTGAATTTCGTCGATGTGGTTCGGAGATTGCAGCGGAGGAACGTGTAGAGAGAGGAGAGAGGACGAAGTGAAAGGTCAAAATATTAGATTGTGCAATAGACAGGAGAAGATGGTTCTTTAGCGATTTTCTGTATTGTTCGTGTTTCCAGCTTGGGTTGAGGATTTTTTTTTTGGATATGCCTTGGTCGGGGTAATTTGATTTTGTACGTTCGATTGTTTCGCGGAGAATGCATGATTTTATGAGAATTTATTAACGTTCAGTGGCCAGACCTTTAGATCAGTCTCTACTTCTAAGTCCAGCGAAGGAGTAGAGTTCTAGCAAGCAAGGCTATTCGATTGATGATAAAATCTCGTGAATTTTTATAGATTGTTTGAAAGAGCATGTCACAGAGGTCGCGAAAATGTAATTTTTAAATTGGAGAGGAGCTATTTGTGTTTATTTGAAGATGTTTTAGCAGGTGAAGTAGCGAAAGTTCTCGTTCGGTAGTTGCTGATGGTTTTTTGGAAAAACAGAGCTGGTTGCTGAAGTAATTGTCGGTAGTATTTTTTAATTATATTTTTGTGATCCGTGTGACATGCTCTTTCGAACTGTGTATGAAAATTTGTGGAATTTTATCGTGAATTGAACAGTCTGCTTATCAGTTGGAACGTTGAATACGGAGTGAATCATCGTTCTTTCGGCGTAGCTGGATTCTTCGGTTGAGATAGCGAGCTTTGGAATGTTAGCGGAGGATTTCTCCAGCCAAATTAGAAATTTTTGACTGTAGTTTTACTTTAAACGTGAGGAACAGACTTGAACAGGAAGGAAGACTGTGCATCGCCTACGAATTTACAGAAATACTGATTCATTATAGATCTAAAATTGATATTTTGGAAATTTGATTGATTCGAATGACAAAAGATTCATAAAATTACTAACTTTCTTTGAAGAGTTTTATTGGTCTGAAAGCATTTATCTCATATTTCATAAAAAGTTCTTAAAATTGCTAACTTTGAACATTTTTATCGATCTTGTGGAAGTCGTTAGAAATTTATCTCATCTCGATTGATCTGAATGACAAAAAATTCTGAAATCGTAACTTGCGATGCACAATAAACCCAATGGTGAACGTGTTAATTATAAGATACAGAATAAATTTCTCGCACCCAGTCGAACTTAATTTCCACACAATTTCCAATTTAATTCGTATTCCCTGTTGATCGAGCGTAATACGTAATATATCGGTCAACCCGCAAAGAAACTCTCCATAATGAAAATCCCGGACGCATAAACGCGATTAGAAGTGAAACAGGCTCCGTGCACGACCTCCATAGTAATTTCCACGGCACGATGGAACAACAGGCGAAGACATTTACCGTCACGATAGCGTGCTGTGCTCTCTTACGAGAACGGAATCGCAACTTTCTTAGCCACGCCTAATGTCAAGATCGCCGTTCTGTCTCTTACGCTCTTTCCGTTCAATTCTCTCCTGCGCAACTTAACAAAAGAAACGAAAAAAAAAGGAGCAATTTGGAGATTGATCTTAAATTACCAATAACCATAAACGTGTCGCCAAATGGAGATGGCTGAAGCAGATATCTAGCAAGGCACGGTAGAGAATAATAGCAATCGAGATAATACGGAGATTGTGCAAATTGTAAAGAATAGTTTATTCAAATTGCTGATTAATTTCTTTCTTTTACATCGGACATCGAAAAATAGAAATGTGACATTTTTATACCGTGCAAATAATTTCTATTTTTCTCTATTTTTTTTGTTATTTCGCGAAACTCTCGTCGTCGCAATTTTTCAGGCGAAATTGAACGGGCGACCTGGGAAACCCTGTCCTCGTGTTCGGGTTGATTGGAATCGCGGAAGGTTACTTGGGATTTCGACGAATTTCGTTTCCACGCGTGTGCGCGCGATATTCAAAATAGACGCGGCGAGTGTATGTGTGTGTGTAGTTTATGGGAACGCGTCTGCTTGAAATTTTGAAAGTTTCTTTCAGATTGCGCGGCGCTTTCTGCATATTGCTGCCAGGGAGACGCGTGTTACGCGAAATACGACGAAAATGAGAGGTCTACGGTAGAATTTTTCGGGAAAGATGTAATATTACGCGGTAAACTGAAGTAATTTCGAATATTTCAAAGTTTGCGCGATATTGTAATTCGAATGATGTATTTTTCATTCTTGCTGGTTTTCTTGATTATTTTTTGTTAACGGAATTTGTGTACTTCGAGTTCGTCTGTGCAAACAGCTCTATAGCTTATGCAGAACGACAAATCCGGCGACTCGTAACAGGCAAGGCAATTCATAATTATTTGAAAGTCAAATTTCAACGAGCGACTAGAATACCTCCGAGCTGCTGCATCAAGATTCAAGGACGAGACTTCGAATTTCGAAGAGTAGTCGATCGTACCATGGCAATTTGTCAATTTATGCTTCCCCGCCACGTGAAAAACAAACATCCGCGATTACCTCTCGCGGAGTTGCGTGGACGAAGGAAAAGAACGCCTGTGCTAATTGAAGAAAAAATTCTGCAAAATGCGGAATATGAGTTTTACTTTGGAGGACGAGTTAACTCGTCGTGGGTTAGCCAATACTTGGAACACGATAGTTCATCTTTATTGCGAAATTAATTTTGGGAAATACAGTGTATTCACATTTGCAAAAAGAAAAGTGAAGCGATTGGTTCTAATCTTCGCTCGTTTTGATTGTAAATTAGGGAGAGCCAATTTGTTTGAGAGGAGAGTCCAGTGAAAAATCGGCAGGATTACTCTGGAAAAATTGTGTAGAGAAGGAAAAGAACACGTATATTAATAAAAAAGAGAATTGTGTATAATACAGAGTGATTAGGAAGATTAAATACTAAAATTAAAACGAAGTATATGTATATATATATATATCCAAGTCGCTTTTCAGTGAGATTTTCAAATGCAGACGAAGTTTCTCGTTGGCGAAACGTCCATTCACCGACGCCACTAAGGCCCATTTGATTCTTTGCCGAGTATTTTCCTACACGAATCTATCTTTTGTACGGTAAAATAGCGTTAGAAGATCTTGCGTGTGTTCT
>NW_017100515.1:2322701-2330090 GCF_001263275.1 Habropoda laboriosa | reverse complement strand
CTCTTTCATTTTTTTTTTAAATAAAAGAACGCTCTCGTAGAAACGATCCTACGCGAAGCCACCTCTTCTTTCATAGAGAAACGTTCCTCTCATAGAGAGATGATTCTTCCATGGTTCCATCCTTTTTATAGAGAGAGCCGCCTGCCTCTCATAGAAACGATCCGTAGTCCGGTCCTTTTTATAGAGGGACGCCTTTATAGAAACGAGACGGTCGAAATTCATCTCCTCACCGGTGGCGAGATTCTCTTAACACGTTCGTTGCCACTGTCGAAGCACTGTCGACACGCTGTGCCTTGTCATAGTCGGAGGATCGTCGACTAAGGATCTCTTGCCACTGTCGAAGCATCGTCGACTAAAGATCTCTTGCCACTGTCGAAGCATCGTCGATAGAGGATCCCTTGCCACTGTCGAAGCATCGTCGATAGAGGATCTCTTGCCACTGTCGAAGCGTCGTCGACACACTATGCCTTATCAACGTCAAAGCATCGTCGCTCCTCTATGTCTTGTCAACGAAGCATCGTCGACACACTGTATCTTACCACAGTCGAAGCATCGTCGACACACTGTATCTTACCACAGTCAAAGCGTCGTCGACACACTGTATCTTGCCACTGTCGAAGCGTCGTCGACCCTCTGTGTCTTACCACCGTCGAAGCATCGTCGACACATAATATTTCTTACATTATCCGATTTGTAGATGTGGCCATTTTGGCCAGCGATAAAATTACGTTTGCCCTATATTTCTGAGCGTTTTCTACGATATTTTCTCTCGAGAGTACCCTCAAATTATATGTCGTATCTAAAAAAAAATCGTATACGCTGATAAATTTCACTCTCGAGAGCAACTCGCGATACTTTCACTCTCAAATGGACGTACCCTAAAAGAAGATAAATTTATTACACTGCAATCAATCGGACAATTTTCCAAATCTGCATAACAACACCATAAATCCTCCATTGAACGCCGAAACAGCTTGTATATGTATACAATAAGAAGGTTAAAAAAAAAAGATGCAAATGTTATGCTCATCGCAAGGAGCGAGAGGATTCTTGTTTTTCGCGTTTCTCCACGGTTCATTGAAATTCGTACGGCGGTGGACGTCGCACGGACACCGGAAACGCGTGTCCTCGACTATCGCCGCGTCCGATTGGCGCGTTTTCGTGCGCGAAGGGCACATAATGAGGATCGCTAGTTACGAGTCGGCCTTGCGAATATCGTTTGTAATGCGAGGCCGTGGCCACATGCGTTCGTTATCTACCTGCAAAACCACCAGATGGTCGACGCGTGACAAAGACTTTATTGTCCCAGCGTTCAGAGATATCTCGTATCGTTACAAACCGATTCTTCTCACTTTTTTCAAACTTCCGTTTCCACTGGTTAAATTCACTTCGAAGTTAACATTCGCGAAAATTCCACGAGTCTCGAAAATTCAAGTTGAAATTTTCTCCAAATTACACGCGCATCTGTGAAAAGTGTGCGAAAGGGAGGAAAAAAGAAAAAAAAAGTGTTAAAGTTCTCGTGCAAGATGAAGAGGTATTCCCTCTCGACAGCGATCACGGTGAACGCTTCCGCGTGGTTTGATCGCAAAATGGCTGGCGCGAGATCCACACAGTGCGAGCCTTAATCATCGTTGAGCGTGCATAAAACCGTAGAACGAATTCGCGTGAGTCGTGAACGTCAGACTCGATAATTGGCCGGCGGTGCACGTCTGTCGCGGGGTAATTGTCGCGCGTGCAATTTGTCGGAACGAGAGAGAGAGAGGAAGAGATAGATAGAGATAGATGGAGAGGTATCGTCGTATTTCAAGCATTAAACATGCCGGTTTTTATTAACGTTAACAATCCCATTGGTGTTCCATTAAACGCAGAAGCGATCCCACCGTGTTTCCACTGCCACGGCAATTACCGAGCATTATTGCAAATTAATACCCTATGCGCGCCATTACAGAGACGTGTACGTACGATTCATCTCTTCAGGGACACTCGCGTATATATCTTTGCGTTCAGTTTCTTTTGGAAATTTTAATATTTTTGATAGAATGACAATTGAAATGTGATTTCATTTTTTATAACTTCAAAATATTGTATCATACTCCTGTAGTCATTGTCAGAATGAGAAAATGTTTGAATTTAGTTTTAAAAAGTATGAAAAATAATAACTGCAGGCAGAAAAGTCTCTTATGTAGATTATTAATTATCTCAAAATGATCTCTGAAGAGATTAACTCTTATATAGTCATTGTTAAAATAAACAAATATTGGAATTTAGTTTTAAAAAGTGTAAAAAATAATAACTGCAGGCAGAAAAGTCTCTTATGTAGATTATTAACGTTCTCAAAGTGATCTCTGAAGAGGTTAACTCTTGTACAGTCGTTGTTAGAATAAGAAAATGTTAGAATTTAGTTCTAAAAAGTATGAAAAATAATAACTGCATTTTCGTCACAAATGCAGGTAGAAAAGTCTCTTATCGTATAGATTATTCTATAAAAGATTCTTATTTCATACAGAATGAGACATTTAATATTTTTTCACGAATCTTCTAGAACTTTGTTATTTTTTTAAACGAAACCATATATACTTTCCATACTTACATACAACTTGACATATACTTTCCATACAACTCCACTCAGCTGATCTAAAGATATTTACATTAAAATTCGCCATCATTATCGAACAGCAACTTGTCGAACGCCATTAAGTTCTCGAAAAAGCAAGAATATTGCCTCGTGATAAATATCAGTTAAACTATCATACTAATCGTTTCGATAAATTCTAGAATAGGAAGGAAAATTCCTCCTCCCTAGCTACTCCTCTAATTTAGCTAAAAGCTTCCACCCGATTCCTTCTTTAATCGTCAGTCTTCCATCTTATCCTTCAATTTCTCAATTTCTCATTCGCGTAGAAATTCGAATAAAGACACTTCGCTTTGAGATAAAAATATCAACGTGTAATTTCTACTCTGTAACGGTAGAAAAATACGTCTGCGAAGTGTCGATTTCAACTCGTCTTCGCGCAGACAGAATCTTTTTTCACCTGGCAAGTGAGTGGGACGCGAGGCGTCGTTCGACGACCTCGCATACGAAAGGAGAATCGCTCTTCTGGGCTTTTCACCGATACCTTAGAAAGTTCTTCAGTGGGAGGCGCGGCAACAGCCTTGAAAATCGAAGCTGTCCACTTGGAAACGCTGAAAAAGGTGTCACGGACGTGATAACTCGTCGGTCTAAAATTTTCGACGTAATCGGTGAGCTGCTTCAAAAATTCCAAAAAATATCCCACTGTAACTATATTTTTCTGAAGTAGAAAAATTTATCTACCATTTTTGTCATCGTAATTTCATTATCACTGAACGCACCATGCCCGGTCAAAATTGGATTCAAAACCGTGCAATTGTTTTTTCCCGTTTTTGTTCAAAATAAAAATGCAAATATGTAATTTTTCTTTTTATTATTATCTAAAAGCTATTTTCCACGCTATATTCAATTGGCAATCACTTGGATTCCTTTAAGAATAGGTGTACATAAAGTGTCGATACGATCAGTGCTAAATATCGACTGAGTCGAATTAGTGTTAAATACCGACTGAGTCAAATTAGTGTTAAATACCGACTGAGTCAAATTAGTGTTAAATACCGACTGAGTCAAATTAGTGTTAAATACCGACTGAGTCAAATTAGTGTTAAATACCGACTGAGTCGAATTAGTGTTAAATACCGACTGAGTTGTCAGTGTGAATATTTTACGAGTTAATTCATCAGTAAGAATATTTTACGCGACGATTTATACGAAATTTCAACTGGAACTTCCTTTCATCCGCTGATTATCTTGGCTGAGTTAGCGTTGGATTGTTTATAAATTATTTTCCGCGTTGCATAATGTTTAAAAGGTTAACAGCCGGGTGTAATACGCGAAGCTTTCCGCGACGTCAGACAGAAATGCTGAACACTAATCCCTTTCCTAGTGTAAAACAAAGAGTGTCGTAGCTACTGGTACGTTCTCTACCGGAAATGGTTAAACCATTCACAAAGCAGCACGATTCGTCAGATCCATGGAAGTCTGACGCGAGAACCGTGCCAACGAGATTTTTGCGTTTCGATATTTCTGTTTGATCTGTCTCTCAGGGGAACATTATCGCGTAGCAAGCTTTTGTAGCCAAGTGAAACTCGTATCTCTTTAATTTTTTTAATATGAACAATCATGGGGAAGACTGTCCGCAGTCGTACGCGGTTGAAATAATAAATAGCTTACGTTTCCTTGCATGATCAGCAAAAAGAGACAATTATAAGATCTGTTATCCATAAAATAATCACAATAAAACACACTAATTCGAAGAATCACAAAAATCTCGATGCATTAAAACATAAAGAAATATCTCTCAAGGTCTGTCGAGTCTGCGATTTTTCTTAAAATCGTAATTCAACCAACTAAATAAAATTCTCATATTCCACAGTGAGAATTCAAGCTAGACGTCTCTCTAATTCCAAGTAGAACGATTCCAATTCTAGTCAGCCAATCTTAAAAGCTCCTCAAGCACCCAAACACCCCAAGAACCCTCTCTTCCGACAAACAAATCCAAGGATCTTCCTAACCCAGTCACGAATACCTGATCAATCAGAGATCGAGCGACCGATCGCGAGAGCAGGTCGAGCCATAGGAAAATTCGCGTTAATTCGTCGCGAAGCCTTACTCCCGTGACTTATCCACCGAAATTGGCGGTCCGCTTTAATATCTCGCGGGGTGAAAATCGATAGCCCGGTTTTCCTCCAGATGGAAAAGTTGCTTGCATGGCTATATTAGAAACCGTGACAGGAAGAAAATATCACGATCGAGGCGTCTACGTATCAGGCGACAACCGGAAATTTATCGGCGATATTTCTCGCCCGGAAGTATCGACCCTCTCGTTTCCATCCACCCTCTGGTTCTGCCCTCACACCCATTTCACTGCCAACCCCGTTCGTTTTTCTCTCTTTTTCCCCCACAATTTCTCTCTTTCTCTTCCACCTCCTACGCTCTTGTCTCACTTTGCTTCGCTATGCTCACCTCCTCCTACCCCCTTGCTTTCCTCTCTGTTCCCGTGATTTCCACCCCTCGAAAACCGATTTATTCCCGCTGTTGCGTACGTGTAATCCTTAGGCTATTTCCTCTCGAGCTCTTGTACCCGTACTTTTTACACACCGATCGATACTCCGTGCGTGTGTGAGTAATGGCCAGAAATTAAACGGTGAAGTGCACTTCTTGTTTTTGAACGTTCGACGAGATTGTTTTTTGGAAACGACACTTGGCGAGCAAAGTGTGAAATGAAACAGGTGTTAATTCGTCTGTGACGAATCGACGTGTGATTGTTTTGCGAAGGGGGAGGTAGAGAGTGTTGAGATGGGGAAGGTTTGTAGATGAACGATATACTTGGTTCGCTAGGAAACTTCTTAAATAGTAGGAACTTTTAAAATAAAATTAAAACGAACTGTGTATAAATGTGAATACTTTCAACTATACATATTTGATATTTTTCTAGTTTATTTACATTTGATACACAAAATGGGTGTATTTCCTGTACCAAACGTAATCCTGCATTCGTAATCCTGCAAATGACCCTGCATTCGACTTACGAGGGTTAACTTAGGCCAGAAATGTACCAAAAGGCGCGAACTCTAAGGTACGACCAAATTTTGCGCCAACAGCAACGAAAGGGTTAACTCTAAAGGAAAAAGAAAAAAAGGTACTTCATCGATAAGACTTGCTTGCAAACTACCTCGCTCTCGACACACCTCTATTCACCTTTTCGATCGGAACGTTCGACGAGGCCCAGGGTGACCAGTCGAAGAAATAATTAGCCCTGTTCCAGCCAGCAAAAGCACAAGGCGCGTTTCGAAGAATGGCCGGGGGGGGGGAGAAAAGTAGGTCGTAGAAGGAAAAAAAAGAAAAAAAGCGACGGGCTCTTGTCGCGGACGGAAAACCGATGCAAGTTCACGGTCGTGTCCCAGCTCTCTCTTGCAAACCCAGACTTCTCGTTGTTTTTGGCTTTTCTCTGTGCTACTCTCTTTTTTTCCCTCTTTTTTTTTTGCGGCTCAGAACAGCGGAAAGGGAACGCGTGTCCAAGTGTGTGTTATGCACCATGTCGAAGTTCCAAGGTATATAGGTTGCCCGTTTGTCATGGTTCTCTTTTCAGTCGGAAGCCCTGGTTAGTATCTGGGCTTGTTAAAAAGGAGGATCGTCCAAGGACACTGTGCAATGCAACTGCTCCTCTTCCTCGTCCAATATTTGCACTGTTCCGCCTGGCACAATCTGTCTTCAGGAAGGCTGTTTCAGATATTCTTAGCTAAACAATCACCTCTCTACAGGCTCGTCTTTAACTAGCTGGATCATTTTCAGCGGTGATTTAACGATGTTCCAGGCGAAGATTCCTGATCAGATTCCTTAGTTCTGCGTTATTATTCGAGGATCTATGCTGATATTTGCTATCGACTGACAAATTTAGTCTTCACAGTGACGCTAGGTTTTCTGTGTTTCCTTGGAGATTGTGCGAATGCTGTGTAGTATCGTAGATATTCTCCTCTTTGTACCTTGCGTAGTTTGAAAAGTCGCGGGATTAGGGCTGCGAAAGGGAAAGTAGAGATCGACAGGGAAATTTTGCAATGGTCCCCAATTTTAACCAGAAAATACCGAAAATGTCGCACGTGTATGGTTAAAGAAAAAGAAAACGAAGCAAAACTTTTTTCTCGAGTAGACCAAAAATGTAAAAGTCGCGAAAATATTGCAGACAATCGTTGGAGACGAGAGGATCATGTAAAGGATTAGAACATCGTCCAAGAGTCGTCTCAGACTCCTGAAACTCATTTCACAGTTATCAGACTTGCACAATATTCATAACATTGCAAACTGTGTCAAATTCTCAATTACATTCACTTATCGCATTCCGTCTGTTCGTATAAACTACTACCCAAAAAAAAACACTCCCCAACACAGATTAAAAAATATCTCCCAGCGTATCTGCACTCTGAGATGACGTGGAATCCAGACGCAATACAGAGAATTGTGACAAATTAGGACTCGATAAGGAACAAGGTTAACCAAGCCACAATTTCTCAAGAAGAATACGTTCCATTCGAAAGATAATCGTGTCAGAGGTCGCGGCCTACATCTAATCGTCTCTCTGCACCGCTGTGCAACGCATATAAACTGCCGTGATAATCAGGTTCAGTCTCGATCGAATCCTCGATCGTTTCACTCGCCACGTGAAAACCCCAGCCTCTCAAGATGTTCCAATCTTCTCTGTCCGTTTCGTCGATCCTCCTACTATCTCTGACCGTCTTCGCGACATCAGACGAACAACGAACCTGCAAGAAATTAACCGGCTACACGGTCTGTCACAAAAAGGGAACCTTGGTAGACGTCAC
>NW_017100515.1:2289945-2322685 GCF_001263275.1 Habropoda laboriosa | reverse complement strand
AGATCTTCAACTTGGATCTAACAGCGATCAGAGAGAACTCGTTGAAGAATTTAACAACCAAAAGACTGAGCTTCGCTGTCGGCAATCAAATCTCCACGGTGACTAGAGGATCGTTCAAAGGGTTGGAACAGTTGGAATCGTTGATTCTCGACAACAACTTGATACCTCTGTCGCCTAATCTCTTCGCTGATTTGAAACGGCTGAATCATCTCTCCTTGTCGTTCAACCGTATTAAAAGTATACCGAAAGACGCGTTCGCCGGTCTGTCAGACCTAATGTGGTTCTACTTAAGCAACAACGAGATCGAAACGCTCGACGAAACTTCGTTCTCCGGATTGCCACCCTCGTTGCACGTTCTCTTGCTGAACGACAACCTGATCTCCTGTATAAAACCGGGAACGTTCAGTCAGATGACGGAATTGTTTCATCTTTTCCTGTACAACAACAGTCTGACGGAACTGCAGCCTGGTACTATGAAGGGATTGTACAAATTGGACGGTTTGTACCTGGACCACAATCAACTCACCGCTGTGACTAGGGAAGGCTTGAAAGGACTGAACGACTTGAGGATTCTCAGTCTTAAGGATAATCTGATCAGCAACATCGAGGCTGAAACGTTCGTCGACCTGCGTCAGATCGAGAATCTGGACCTCTCGAAGAACCTGTTGACTGCGATCCACGCAGGTGTGTTCCAAGGGATGCACCTGATGAACAGGCTGAATTTGTCGAATAACAGGATCGTTACCGTGCACTCGGCTACTTTCGTAGGAATGCCTAAGTTGAAGACGTTGTATTTCGCGAATAATAACGTGACCAGTGTCAACGTGGCGGAAGTTGGACTGTCTGAGTTAACCATCTTGTACATGTAAGGGTAGAAGTTTGCGTGGAATATGGAGGATGTAGCAATTGGAGGAATAAAAAGTGTGACGATACTAAATTCTTGGTGAACGATAGCTTATCTTTTTATCCTGATTTTACGATAGTTTTATTTTCCGGAAAAATTACATTATTCGCCGCTGAACATTGCGTTCTTCGTTTACGTACAAAATTGTGAGTTAAAGAGCTTTAAACGTGTTACCGTTGAAAATTGTGAAATTCCTGGTTTATCGATAAGAAAAAGTTGTTTTTCGAAATATTCTTACGTTCGCTGAGAATCGTGGTCAGTAGAGTGGAAACTATTGTTCGTTGTTCTTCGCGGCGTTATCAACGCGCGCGGGTCAAGTGTCGAAGGAACGAGGGGCGGAAATAGTGTCGGTGAAATTTCATTAGGAAAAATTCAGGGAACTCTGAATTACGGATTTCCATTTGTAAATAGATCTGGTGAACTTTTCATCCGGTTTCCATCATTTGCGAAAACTAACACCTGCGGTGTGTTATATTTGGTCAGCAAGGGAAAAAATGAAATTCTCCGGTTTGTTTTTGGTTGTTGTTGTTTATGAGAGAAATGTATAAATTGTAGATTGAACGGTGATTACCGTTTGGTGTATTTAAACGTGAAAATCGCGATTTTTTAAATTTCTCCTTTTGCGTCGGTACATTGAAAATGTAGCGAAAAATGTATGTTCGAGATAAAGGAAAAAATAACAGAGAAATATTCAGATCAGAATAGGCAGGCAGCATTGGAAAACGCTTCTGTGCAGGAATTCTAAATTCGAGCTGGAGAAATACGTGAAAATAGGGAAGGCTTTCGAAGAGACTTAATGGGTGAGCGAGTAGCGTGCCGGCTTGCTACTAAATTGGCCCGGGTTCGAGCCCCCGCATCCCGGCGTACTTTTTCAGTGATTATTTTAATGCTTAAGTAATGTCTATTTCCTCGAATTTTCTGATAAAATACACCATGAAAGTTATAAAAAGAGAAAAAGAAAAATACTGTAAATAAAAAATACCACCGTAAATAAAGAAGAGAGAGTTAGAAGTACTGAAAAACGCTCAATTTCTCCAAATATGTACCCTAAGTGTACGAAAGTTCCAACATCAATCTGGAGTTACTCAGACTGCACATAAAAACTTCTCGAAGAGCTGTTATCGCAAGATAAGAGAAATTTCTTCGCGTTTCAGAGAGACGAGAAAAACGACTGTTCGTTCTATCAAGGATAACCAATTTGTCAAAGATGCTGTGTCCTTCACACATAAACTCAGTATCGATCTTCGAGTTGAAATCAATCATTCCCGAGGCTCTAAGCACACCACGTCGAAGGTTTGACATTTCGCTGAACAATTTCTTAGACCGTAGAAAGAAAAAAAAAGACACGGTCCCCTAGAAGTAATAGAGATACCGTAGGTTTATAAAGTGTCATGCTGGACAATGGATGCTTAAGAATGTCTCTGACCCCTCTCTCTCTCTCTCGAGACAATCTCCACTCGATAATACCATAAATCTTGCCGCAAAAAGAGCAAAGACTTCAACTTCTCTAATTCCATAAAATCTGTTACCGCAGACAGACCACTGTCTTCTCCAATTCACCAATAAATTCTCCCAACAGCTTTCGTGCAAACAACACAGATTGGTTCTCCATAAGAAAACTTAGAAAAAGCTGCGAAATTACTGGAATTCCAGGGAAACGTGTGAAAGAAATTTATCCTTTCGAAATCGAAAGCTACGAACGTAATTTCACGCTTTTCAAACGGTCTAATGCACGCCGGGGGACGCTGTTGGTCCCAGTCGCATAGCGGAGTTCTCGAATGCATCGCGAATGCGCTCTCCGGCGATCGTGTGCCGTCACCGAGCCGCCACCGTTGTAAATCAACCTCGAAGTGTCTCTCCCTCTCTCTCTCCTTTTCCCCTGTGTTCGCGGTCCCGATCCGCGGATACTCGCACAAGTATCTGCTTTCTGAAACGATATACGCGTCCTAGTGTCGCGGTAGTCTAGCAGCCGCTTAAAAGCCGCACTTTCACCGCGGCTCGTGCCGATTCAATGGCCACTGGTAAACCGGTACGCCTTTAACGCCGAGTCCTTGTAATAAATATCGAGTCTCGTGCCTAAGGATGACATGTCTTTGAGAAAGTGCACGCACACACGCTTTTTCGATGGCTTTTCTCGCCTTTCTTAACCGAGGTGTCTTTGACAAATTCAGATTCGTTCTATGCTCGGCGATTAAAATTCACGGAGTCGGAATAGAGAAGAAAAGTTTCGATACCGAGAATCTGTGATAACATAGAACGTTTCGCTGCGGTCTTCTTCAGCCAAAAACCGCTCGCTGCGAATCTCTGTTTCAACCCTTTGCGCTTTTATGGCGACACGCGTAATTACTTCGGAGAAATGAACAATTCAGATTTTTTTTATATTATCAAAATAATGCAAATTAATACAAGAAATGCAAATAAATAAATTCGTAAACACTAAAAATCCTTTTTTCTTTTTCAAGACAAAACTTTGGCTTTCCAGAAGTTTCACTATTAATCTTACCAAAAAATGCTCGGAGTGCAAAGGGTTAATACAAATTACAAAAATCTTAATCAGAGAAATTTTTCTTTTGTGTGAAAATGTAACCGATAAAACAGTAGAAAAAAAAGTTAAATTTAATACAACGGCTGCTGTATCATTTGCATACGGTGTTCACAACAGAAGAGCAGTTTTCCCTGGCGTGGATGCACGTGGTTTACCTAAACGTCATACCTAGCGGAATGGTTAAGCAACCTTTCCTCAAAAAGCGCGCGTACGTCAGCGGGAAAAGGGAAAATCCTGCATCAACGACGTAGAACAAACTTCGCTATCGTTCCGCAAGGAGTAAAAAACCGGTAAACACACGCTGTATATCGAACCGAAACTCGTTTCGAATCTTTTCCAATAGCTCGCGTACGACGCGAAACGTCGAAGAGAGGAAAGAAATATTGATCTGTAATAAAACGTTTGCTATCAGAGGTGTTAGAAGTGACTCACCGAACGATTTCAGGACACACTCGACTAAACCGGTACGACAAATAGCCCGCGAATAATAATGCACCGGTTCTCTCTCTCTGTCTTTTGCATGGCACTTCGAGTTTTTAATTTCGAGGCAAACTGTGCTAGGATTAATCGGCGAGGCAATATTTCATCGGCGTTTTCGTCGCTACGGAATCGACTTCGCGTCGTGCCGAGGCTCTCTGCTCGACTGTTGCGTGCTTTCTGCGATTTATTACGGGTCATCTGGCCGCTGGAGCCAATTAAATCGAGCCTCTGTTGCTGGAGAATCGCGTCGATACGTCGCGAAAGATACATTTCACTTGGTTTAGAGAGATTCTCCATCGAAGAATCGAAATAGAAAGAAGGAGAGATGAAGTAGGTCTTCCGTTGTTAATTAAACTGGTTAAGGAAGCTGTCGAGTGTCTTCTGGCGTTTCTTTTACACGCGGAACTGACGAATTGGAAGAGTGAACGATTTTCTTCGTTTCTAAGGGAGATTTCTAAACTTTCTTAAAGATAAAAATGAAATAGAATAGAATTGTTAATTAGACCGGTTAAGGAAGCTGATCAGAGTCTTCTGTTTCTCTGTTTCAACTGAAAATGACGAACTAGAAGAGTGAAAGGTTTCTAAGAGAGATTTTCTAAATTTTCCCACAGACAGAAGTAAACCAGAAGGTCAACCAAGCGTTCGAATCACAATTTTTAGGTCACAGGTTATCCACAGACAAAGAATTCCATCCTCCAGAGGGATTCTTAGTCTCGAAGCAAGGTCAAGAACATCCTAAGACACTTCCATCAACTTGACACCCTCATCAGCCTCCATTCACGCCCCTAAATCACCCTCCTCGTGACCCGAACAGCTCGAAATCGCGATGAAAAGTCGAAAAAAAAAGGACAAACTCCTCTCAATTATTCGTCACAGACAGAAAGAGCTCCCTTTCGTTTCGTCCTCTCCCGAGGTGTGAACGATTTTCCCGGACAAAGAAGCAAACCGGAAAAAGAAAGAGCGGCAAAGAAATGCTTATTTTTTTCGGCGGTTTCTTCGTTTTCTAATTCGAGTCTACCTGCCTAACGGAAGTCGTTCCTCCCCTTTGCACATCCATCATCGTGTTACGCGGTAGGAAGCTAGCCTAGACGTGTATCCGTTGCAGAGATTGCAGAGCTGTAATTTTTCACGTTTTATTGGCCTGTCATGTCGTCGCGCTCCCGTGGAAACATTATACTTGGAGGCGTGCATTCGCCAAGCCACTGTGTGCATCGATGGAATCCGCTTTCGAAAGGGATTTAATGGCTCCTGGTATATGTGTGTGTGTGTATATGGCGGAGGGAAAATTTTCTAAGCTCTTGCAAACTAGATTTACCCCTAAAATCTGGTTGGCTGTTTAAAAGGGACACGTTATTTCGTCGTCATTTCGGGGTGTTTTATGGAGGAGTAAAGACAAATGTGTAGAAACGGTGTTCGAGTGAAACAGAAGGTTGTTCAAATTGGAGATTGTCAGAGGACAGAGGGAAGGTTCTGCAGTTGAAGCGAGTTAAGCTTGTACATTGAAGTTGAAGTAGCTTCATCAGGGGTGTAATGACCTATCAGCTGCAATACCGCTGGTGAAACGCCGCGTGCGGAAGTTCAAGATCCTTGAACCTGCGGAAGTTTCGGTAGCCTAGCCGTGAGATGTGTAAGAAGTGGAGGAACTTGGTTTGCGAAAACTTCGGAAATCTTGGACGTCTGACGTCCACCTTGAGATGTAGTCGGTGTATCAACGAAATTCGATACCTTGTAGGTCTTTCATGATCGAGAGGATAATTTTGCTCGATCGTCTTTACTACAGCTTCCTGGGAAATTTCATTTTCGGTACAATTCTTGGAGAAATCGCTGGATCGAATCTTCACTTTCCAAGTTCAGAAATATTAGACGTCTGATATATTTATCTTGATATACTCGGTATAGAAGAAATTTGGTATCTTTCAATGGAAAGTAATAATTTTAGTAAATCATCTTTGCTACAACTTCTTCAGAAATTTAATCACTTTCGATAGAATTCTTGGAGAAATTGCTGAATCCAACCCTCACGTTCCAACTTGAGAAATCTTGGACGTCTGACTTTCATCTTGATATACTCAACATAAACGAAATTTAGTATCTTTCGATGGAAAGTAATAATTTTAGTAAATCATCTGCGTTACAGCTTCCTCGGAAATTTAATCACTTTCGATAGAATTCTTGGAAAAATCACTGGATCAAGCCTTCACATTCCACCTTGGAATCTACCGAGTACACATTTTCACTTTTAAGACACGTTCGACAGGCGAGCGAACAAAGAAGCAAAACGGTGTAATAATCGATCGGCGAGGCAGCGGTTCGCTCGTTGAACCGCGGAATTCACTTACTCGCGGGAATCCGCGTGAAAAATCTTTTTCGTTCCCCTTTAAAACGTCGATTTACACGATACTCGAGGGAAAGGAAGAGAGAGAAACCGAGAAGGGAAGAAACGATTAATCGGACGATTTCGTTTGCGAGCTTGCAGTAGTATTCTTCTTTCGCGACTTCTCACCCCTATCCCTTTCAACATTCAAGTGCTACACTAAATACAAAGAAACAGATTACGGTCCAAGCTTCAACCTTTCCGTTCGGGTAATATTCGATTCCATTAGAGAGACAATAAATTCAACAATTTTCCGCTTCCTCGCGCCTTTAATGTCTGAAACATCGAGGCTAGTAAAAAGGACGACGACAGAAAGATTGCACGAGATTCGATTCGACGTCTCGAATGCTTAAAGTCTCATGGAAAATGAGACTCTGACGATTTTCCTTTTTTCCCTCTCTATCTTCTTTCGCCGAGTCTATCCGGCTGATCTGAGACGCTTCTTCTTCTTTCCTCCCTCGTCCTGTGTTCGCTTCTTACTCTCGAAGATCCTATTCTGTCGGCGAAAACGTTCGAATGGTTTTATAGGATTTGTTTTCAGAGGAAGTTTCGTTTTTTCCTTCCTTCCTTTTTTTTCGACGATTACAGCGGAGAAGTGGATTATCGGGGAGTTGAAATAGTGAACGATGTGAGTGAGAATTTTTAGTATAGAAGGAAAACGTGTGTATTAATCAGTTCAGTGTGGTCGAGGTGTGTGTCGATGTTCGACTGCGATGGTGTGACTGTCTTTCGTAAACAAAACTGTTGCCTTTATACAAAAAAGAGTGGTTGGGGTGTGTTGTCGAGCTAAGGGTCGTCCTCCCCGAGCCACGAGCATTCCGCCCACTCCGGAATTTCCGATATGATGGAGTGGGGCATGATCGCGGACTCGGACCCACTTCCGAAATTTCGTGTTGCGAGTGTGGCTTTATGACAAGTCGTTAGCTATTGAGGGAAACGGATGGACACGAGAAGGGCGTGTGGTGGGTGAAACGTAAAGGTTTGTGGCGGCCCATGCAGCGCGCACGGCGCCACATTGTAAACACAATCCAGACTGCGAGACGCACGCAACGAACGTGTCTTTCGTCGCTGTCGATGTCGCGGCGGGCCGATAAGGATGGCTGTCCTCGGAAAGCGGGGAGACACTTGAGATCCGTTCCGAGGGCAGCCAGGGTCCCGACCGACGACGCCAAGGGATTCAACCGCCGAAAGTCACCCACAGGTTCAATAACCATAAACACCTTCTGGGCCTCGTCCTCGAGAAAGACGTTAACCCTTTCGCGACGGCGGAACTAGGCATCGGTACGCCGCTAACGGACGGGTCGTCGTGCCATTAGTGCACACCACGAGTGTCGCGCGTTTTTCGAGCTCCCAGTGTGTCCGTGTAAAATCTTAGAGGATTTCGTTCTGTATTTTAAAATAAATCTTCGCCTCGAGTTGGCGAGGCGCGAGCCAATGTGACGCGCTTAGCGGATGCCGGATATAACCGGCGCTAGCCAGTGTGAAGCATTCAGTGGATGCCGGATATAACCGGCGCTAGTCGCGAAAGGGTTAATAAAGCGATTAGAAAAAAGAGAGGCGCTCAAAAATAGCTTGGACTGATCGTACGTGTCGTAAAGCCAAAAGGATAACGGTTTAGGCTTGTTGGGGAGGCGTTCATTGTCACGTTCGGTACCGAACAGTGTGTTTCTTCGTTTTGTCGCTTGTATCGTTTGTCATTTGGACGATGCGAACTTTCAACGTTCATCTTCGGAGATTTAGAAGAAAAATAAATGGTGGTAAGGACTGCTGACAATTTCATCTTTTTCAAGCGTTATAGTAAATTTTTCTAACACTTGCAGCGCTTGTCGCTGAGTTGTTTATGAAATTTACATACTTTCCACTAAAAAAAGACATGAAATTTTGTAAAATATTTTTAAATCACAGGGAAACACTTTTTCATTCTTCTGGCACTCGTATTGTTTACCATTTTACCTTCTCAATTAAGGAATCGACGATTAATGGGTTTTTCCAAGTGTGAAGGTTGGAACAGTGATTACGAATACTTTTAAAATTCTTAGTAATTTTTGTACGATTAATTTGAGTGATCGGAGAATTTGAACGTATTCGACAGGCGTTCGAAGTAGGTACTATACGTGGCAGGATATCTCAGACACTTTCTCCAGCGTGGGAAACGCGCGACAAACCCGACGACATTGTAACCGGATTAAGTCATCTCGCCTGTTTTAACTCACACTCAGTCAACCTTAAACTGACTCGTTATAATATTAAATAGATTGGATCGAGCGCAATGATATACGGGGACCTTCCAGTTCTCCAACCACCCTCTCGCTTTCCTAGGACAATTACTTCGTCTGTTGTATTATAATAAGTGACCGAGAGAAACAATCACTTCTGTCTAGTCTCTCTGCAAAGTTCGGGGTCGTTTATCAATTTACACAGACGTTGAATTTCAGTCTAAATTTTGTGAAAATTTTTGATACTGAAGTTTGGGACCACTCGACAATTTACGCTGATTTGAATTTCGTGCTAATTTTTTAATGGATTTGCGATTAATTTTGCAGAGATCAGAGACAATTTATTTCAATAAACTTAGGAAATAGAAAATTGATTTAAATTCGTGAGAATTCTTGATACTAAAGTTTGGAGCCACTCGACAATTTACACTGATTCGAATTTGATACTAATTTCTTTGTGGATTTGTAATTAATTTTGCAGAGATCAGTGACAGTTTATTTTAATAGATTTAGATACTAAAAAAATTGGATGAAAATTCTCGCGCAGCGTTGCAACGCACAGCGGCCTCGAACTTTCCTCCTTCAGCGAATATCATTTTCCACGCGTAGATATCAATCGTTTTAAGCGAACGGAACACGGATATCGATATCGAGAGTAATTATCAGAAAATCAAAGATACGTGTATCACGTGTACGGAATGTTCAGAAGAGTGGCGTAGAAAGTCGATATATGTACGCGGTTAGAAATCTCGTCGCAATTTCTCCAATGCTACCTCGCGGGCAAAAATGGATCGCTCTCTCTAAAAACGATCCTGCTTATCGTTTATCCAGCTCCTCTCCCTTAAAAAGAAAACAGATCAAGAATAACCCTGCAAAAAAATATTCCTCTCGAAACGAATAAAATCATCCTGCACCAAAAAGAGAAGAAAAAGAAAAACGTTGCAAATATTTAAAAAGTGAAAAGAAATTCTACCGGTGAGAGACACTCCAATCTCCTAATTTCTTCTCTGGGCGAAACTCTGAGACGTTGAACTCGGAATTCTAGACCCGTTCGTCCAAGTAATATTTCGAATGTTTCGCGCGCTCATTTCTCACGAAACGATAATAAAGAGCAGAAGGAGGTGGAGGTGTGACGTAATCTCACGAAGGAGTCGTCTTCATTCATCGGTTCTACCATCTATATATATATACGTGTCTGTGTGTCTGTTTGGAGGCGCGAATTCGGCACACGCGAGGACACATAGCTCCCGGGCAGACATCCGAACAATTTCCTTTTCTTCTTTGGCGTCGCTCGCACGGCCGCCTTTGTGGCCGCCAAGAACGCTGCGACACCATTGGCACATTTCGGCCGAAGGTCCCCGAGTAATCTGCATTTCAATCTCGAAGATAATGCACCCGGGACTTCGACTCCAAGCTCACTCTCCTCGCCTGCTGCTCCTCCTTAATGTTTCGTTCTGCAGATCTCTGGTATACAGGGTGGTTCGTTTGTGCTGACGCTTTCTGGATAGTGTGACCCACCATGGGTCACCTATTGTCCTCTCATTTTCACGTGTGACTCGTCTGTGGGTGGTATTCTTATTTGATTCTGTGACTCATATGGGCCATCTAATGGTGCTCTCGGTTACTCGCGTGACCCACCGTGGGTCATCTATTATCCTCTCATTTTCCCGTGTGACTCGCCTGTGAGTTATCGAGTGATACTCTTGTTTGCTTCTGTGACCCATGTGGGCCATCTAATGGTGTTATCGTTTACTCACGTGACCCACCAGTGGGTCATCGAGTGATATTCTTATTTTCCTGTGTAACCCACCTGTGAGTCATCGAGCGATGCTTTTATTTTCCCGTGTGCCTCTCCTGTGATACTCTTATTTGCCCTGTGACCCACGTGGACCATCAAACGATGCTCTAATTTACACACGTGACCCACCAGTGGGTCGTCGAGTGGCGTATGTCAATGTGATCCATGTGGGCCATCTGACGATGCTCTCATTTACCAACGTGGCCCACCAATGGGTCATTGACTGAAATTCTTATTTGCCCACGTGACCCACATGGACCACCTAATGCTGCTCTTATTATGTGCCCACTTGAAAAAGATTGAATAAACGGTGGTGAATCACCACATTATTTCACAATATTCTACGAGAAAAAACACGTACATTTAGCGGGCGAAAAGATTAGGAAGTGAAAAATGAAGCATCAACGATGACAAACACTTGGATACAATCTCTAACCATCCGGTCGTAAACGGCAATAGTAGGCGAGCGTTTCGTGAATTTCCCTACCCTCCCCTACGCGTTAAGTGTAATTGCTGATAGGGATTAGAGGATGATAAATTGGAGATTGATTTCGTGTGAAGTTTAATCGCTTTTTAACTGTTAAGCCTGAGCATAAAGATAAGAAGGGTAATGAAATTAAAGAGACATTTAATCCGGGCCAATTACAGGGGATAATAAAAAAGGAATAAAATCTCTTTGTTGTTGGATCTTTGAGTAAGTTGAAGGAAAGAATGATTTAAGAAGAGGAATTCTTAATTTTTTATGTAATTATATTTTAAATCGACAGCAATTAAACTGTTCGTTATATTTTCATATCTTTTCCATCACAAATGTTGCAGTTTAAAAAAAACAAACTGAACCTAAGTGATACCTTAAAAAATTGGCCACACTTCGTCCCCTTTTTACCTTCTATTATTGTATGTAGAATTTTGACTTTCACCCACCAAATTAAAAATTACTCAATAAAATACTTAACTGCAGTCGATAAAGAAGAAACGGCTCAAAATTACAACTTACCTGTACACTACTTAAAAAAATGTACCTTCTACATGTTTCCTAACCAAATCACACACTTTTCCTCCTAAAAAATAACCAGCTACTCGAAGCACACCCTCGACGACCCAGCTACACTCGTTGTTTCATCAAACCAGCGTACTCGACAAAAGCGTATCCGCTGCAATTTACAAGAAAAAAAAAACTATCGCAAGCCTTTCGAAAACCGCGCTCTTCTGCACGCGTATGCACAAGTACACGTACACACTTGTGTTCCATCTAAAGAATTAAAGATGACATTCCTACCGGTTGAAAGCTCGGTCGTCTCTTCAGAGAAGCGTGCACAAAGAGAATCTTTTACGCAACATCTCCCATCCATCCTCACCTATATACGTACAAGTAGGGACATTGAGATGGTAGCAATTAACGAAGCACCGTGTACTGGCCGCGTTTCGGGCCAGATTCTCCGATATTTCGATATTCCAATTTTCCGGGCAAAGCGCTTTGTACTTTGCATTTAGCGCTTCGAGCGTGTCGACGTTATATACGTATATACAGCTGGTATTTCGCGTTAATCCGACCATTTCTATATCTATATCTGAGCATATGCATAGTTACGCGTTCCTCAGGCAACCACGCACTATTCTTCTTTTTTTTTTTTTAACGTATTCCTTTTCATACGTCGCCGTAAACGCTGGAAGTATTGTTCCAAGTATTGTAGAAAAATATTCAGGTTTTTCTATGTTTCTTTTTCTCTTCTGGTCCAATTTTCCGCGAATGCACCGATATCACAGAGTATGGAACGTCTCGTTATCTTCTTCTTTGTAATTAAAGTTTTTTTTCTCGCGAAAATTCACGACGCTGACGACGTTTTTGCTCTTTAATTTATTGAAACGTGTAAAATTCGGGAGGAGAGTGTCTTGGAGAAGGTAGGCATTGCAAGAGGAAATGATAGTAACGACAAGTGTTGTGATATTATGTGTTGAAGCGTGCTCTTTGAAGAAGCAATTCGACTCTATTTGGGTGGAACGTTTTCTTTCTATTTTTTTTATTTTTAATATTCTAGGCTGAGGGAAATATTTATTTCAGTTGGAATTCTGAGTAGCGGAAAAGGTATAGGGGATTGAGGACTCTGGAGGGCTTATTCTCCCCTTGTGTAGTGTGTACATGTGGAGTTGCGAAATATTGGGAACAAGGGGATTCGAGAGATTCAGGAATATTTATGTCCTCGCAGTTTCTATGTCCAATCGAATTGTTTTCGAGTCTTCGAAGAATTTTTTGGTGAAGCTGAATTGAAATGGGGACACTTCCGTTGGGAGATTTCATTGGAGAATTTTAGATCGATGAGAGAATATCTTAAATTAATGTTCGATTACGATATCAACTCTACAGCGTTGCAGTTAATGTTCCTCAAATGTTAATTATAATTCTTGCTTTAATTTTCATTTTTAATACCGAGGATTACGGAGTGTCTTTACAATCGTGGTGTAACTGGGAAACGAGCGATTTCTCATAGAAATTGCAGCCATTTGATGATTCCTCGTCAAAATTGATAAATTTCCAAAATCATTTTTCTCAAAAATAAAGCTTCATATGCAAAAGTTGTGTTTTTCACTTTCAATTTATTTTTGCACGAGGAATCATCCATTTCCAGATTGTACCTCGATTACAGACACCCTGTATAATGTATAATACATTAATTTTTTTACATAGAGTAACATCGTCAAAATTGACAAATTTCCAAAATTATTTTTCTTCAAAATAAAGCTTCATATGCAAAAATTGTGTTTTTTACTTTCAATTTATTTTTGCATAAGAAATACACTAATTTTTTACGTAGAAAAACATTGGACTATTTACCCTTTTAACACGCCCAATTAACCCACATCCCCATATTTACAAACTCCCAAAACCGTCCCCGTAAAAAAGAAAGAAACAGCAAACACACGTTGATCCAGCTGTGCATTATACGCGTAATCGGTGTCTCGACACGCAGGTCCCGCTAATAGACGATCCAGTATCGTCCATTGCCGACAACCTTCTACTACACAGGTCCTGTCCAATTAATCGTCCATGGAAACGCCGCCAAATAGTCCAATTAACGCGTTCAATTAATCGAGCGACAAAACGCAAAATTGTTCCCCGTGTTCCCGATCGTTCCGACGAATCGTTTCTGTAAACACAGCAGCAGCAACCCTACTATCTATTCCAGGATCTGACGGAGGGTTTGTAGGGAGAGAAAGAGAGAGAGAGAGGATATAGGTGTCGACGACAGAGCGCCGGAAACAGTGTTGCCCGTATAGAGGGGTCGATGGCTTTCGATGGTAATGCCCGAAAAGACAAACGACCGATCCAGCGCGTCCCACCCGGGATAAAATACAGCCGCACCGTATCCCTACCTTTTTCATCGTCGATCGATCATTATGATCGACACCCTAATACTGCACAGGAACAGCCAACGACACCTTCGAATATTTCTTCTCGTTCGACTGGCGAATTTACGGACTCGAGTCTTCCTTCGTGGAAGGAGGATGTAGATCGAGGATGGCGTTGAAGATGGTGATTTGAGGAGATGTTTTTCTATTTGTTCTTCATTTTTTTTTTTTGTATCTACGGATGTGGACTTGTTTGTATGTAAAATATCTTCTTGGTGTATGCAGAGTGGGGTATGTAATTATTTTCTTTGGCTATGGTGGTATAAAACGAAGGGGATTTTGAAAAAAATTTTTCTCCTGCATTATTCGTCCTTTGAAACCATGCAAATTACGTATATAAAATTTTGTCGTATCACTAGAGACAGAGAAGATAATTAGGTGGACCGTTTTTCGTGAATCACCCTGTATATTTTGGGTTATTTTAATGTCAGCGGCGGAGTTTTTATTCAAAGTGTAATAAAACGGCGAGAAAAAATCGTACGTCAATGTTTGAGGGCTCGTTGTAAAGGGGAGGCTTCAATCTTCAAATTCAGGCTGGTTTAGGTGAGGGAAAAAATTTTTTGAACTGAATACAATCGTTTGATTTTGTAAAATTTATAAAATCGCCATCTTCACTTTTTTGCCTGCTTCCTAGTGGAAAATCATCTTCGAGAAAAATGAGTTCATGGAGATGAAAGAAGAGGCTTCACCCTTCAAAATGACCGTAGGGAGATTGTTGTACGATTTTTTTTCATAAAGTTACAACGGATCAAAGATAGACAATTTTTCGATCGTAATTTTCGATAATTAAAAACAAAAGGAAAAATTAAATTAAACTAAATCATCACGTACTTCATTTCATATAGAGACTATCGTTGCTGGGAAGGATTCCTATACGAGTCAAAATGGCAGGGAAAATGGAGGAGTTGCTATAAAAATTTTAAACGGGAAGATTTCTTGGATTCTGCATTTCAAGTAAAATATTTGTAGGAAATAATGGCTCGTAAAGCGAAGCTTCACAAATTATTCATACCTTTTTAAAAGATCCAGGGATCGTCAGATTCTGAGGCACATTATGCTAAGCAGAACTATCACTGTTACCCGTGCTTGCTGATCCTCCTCGTTTATCTAAAAAAAAAAATCGGTGAAATATAGAAGGAACGTGTGTCACCTTTCGTACGCTCCTTCCTTGAAATTAACGAATTTTCATACGAAGGATAATCGGCGAAGAAAGAAAAAAGAAAGGTGGAGTAAAAATTCCGGACAAAATATACACCAACGAGGAAGAAACGTTCCTTTCATCCTGATTTCCCTTTGACGTCGATTATTCGACGTTAAATAATCTTTTCCGCGGAAAGTTCATAGCCGTCGCGATATTTCCATGAACGAAATAGAAAAGCTGTTAATTTAAGTGGCTGATTTGATTTGCAAATCAGCGACAAGGCGGTGTCGCGATTATCTATGGAACGGGTGAGGCGTTCTAGTTTAAGTGGCTGGCTTAATTTAAAAGTTGATTGCACCGTGATAAGAAAGACTCTGTGTTGTAACAATGAACATTCTTCGTGTCTAATAACAATTCGAAATATTGTTGAAATTCGAAATATCGTTTCTTGAACATTTGGAAAATTTCTAGAGTAAACGTACGTGTTACTTTGTTCATTATACAGAGTGCTTCAGAAATATTGTGAAGTATTTTAAACATTTAAGGTTACTTCCATATAAGTGTCAACATTCTTTTGAAACACCCTGTACGTCCCTAATGTATATTTCCTCACTTCCTTATCACATCTCTACTAAACACCTTGTACTTTCCTAATACAATATTCTTTATTTCCTTAACACACCTGCAATGGACACACATTTTTGAAGCACCCTGTACTTCGCTATTGTAAAATTTCTTACTTCTTTATCATACCTATATTAAACACCCTTTTTTGAAACACCTTGTACTTCCCTAATGCAATATTCCTTATTTCCCCAACATACCTGCAATAAACACCCTCTTTTGAAACACCCTGTACTTTTCTAATATAAAATTCCTCAGTTCTTCATCACATCTGTACTAAACACCCTCCTTTGAAATACCTTGTACTTCCCCAATACAATATTCCTTATTTCCCCAACACACCTGCAATAAACACCCTCTTTTGAAACACCCTGTACTTTTCTAATGTAAAATTCCGCAGTTCTTCATCACATCTGTATTAAACAGCCTTTTTTGAAACATCTGGTACTTCTCTAATGCAATATTCCTTATTTCTCTAACACACCTTTAATAAATACCCTCTTTTGAAACACTCTGTACTTCTCTAATGTAAAATTCCTCAGTTCTTCATCACATCTATATTAAACAGCCTTTCCTGAAACACCTTGTACTTCCCTAATGCAATATTCCTTATTTCCCTAACACACCTTTAATAAACACCCTCTTTTGAAATACCCTGTACTTTTCTAATATAAAATTCCTCAGTTCTTTATCACATCTGTAATAACACCCTTTTTTGAAACACCTTGTACTTCCCTAATGCAATATTCCTTATTTCCCCAACATACCTGCAATAAACACCCTCTTTTGAAACACCCTGTATTTTTGTAACGCAACATTCCTCACTTCCCCAACACACCTGCAGTAAACACACCATTTTGGAACACCCTGTACTTCCCCAATGCAACATTCCTCGTCATCTTCGAACAGCTGACCAATTAAACGGTAGAAATTTCCACGGAAAACTGGAAGTAACCTGGCATGACCCCGATCGGCAAGAAAGTAACAAACCCGGTACCGATTCGAGGCTAGTTTACCAGGTTATTAATACGCGGCGATCGCTCGCATAGAAAGTTCAGTCTTCGCGTTGTTGGAAAAAGGCGAAACAAGTCCGCGTATCGAACTCTATTTTCGTGCACAACGTGTGCTACATCGTGAAAGCCGGTTGCATTCCTTCATTCCGGTACGTTTATGCAGATAAAAGGAATCTAACCATGCTGACGTATAAATAAAAGAAAATTGCTACAACCTATCCTACATATATACACACCATTGTACAAATATAATATATACATGTTCAACGTGTTCACGTTCTAACAGAATACGGACGAAACACGTTCCTATATTACACACGCACACGCGTGAATCCAAAAAACAAAAATTCCAATATGAAGCATATTCAGTTACCCCGTACGTACATTAAAAAGAAAAAAAAAAAAGGATCCAAAAACATTTCTACCTTAAAAAACAAAAAGCACCAAAACGTGTTCCCTCCTACAACCGAAACCAAGCTACAATTTTTCAAATTATCCAATAAAACCACTTCTATTCTCACCTATTTCTCATACTTAACGTCTTACCACGTAATTCTTTCACCAACCTACTATTCAACATACAAAACACTCTATCAAACCAGACACGTTGAAATATCCTACAACACACAATGCTCGATCTTTTTCCAAACTGAAATCATAGTTAGAATCAGAATGAAAGTGATTCGATTATCTCACGCGACAGCTCTCGATATAATTACAATCAACATCGTCAAACACTCGCTGTTATGCTCCATTTCGTGATACGCGCGAACCGACGGTTTCTCCGCTCGCGTAATGCAAGCTAGCGTGCACAAAAAAATATCCAACACGCACACACCGACGCGTAAAACAAAAGCGGTAGAATTTATTGTACAATGTGTGTGCGTTGTTTGTGTGCGCAAAGCTGAGTAGATATTGGGAAACACAAACACGCGTGTACACACACACACACACAGTGGCCACAAAGGGTAAATAGGCAAACACGTACACAGAGGCGTGGAAATGCACACAGACGAGGGAGGCGAGCGCGCAGGGACAAAGCGCCATTATGAAATCGATCGAACATAATATTGGTAAATTATGGGTCTCCATTTCCGTCGGGGCAAACAGATGGAGCACGAACAAATGTCGCGAAGGACTATCGTTCTCAAGCTGAAAGGAGAATCGGCCAACTTATGCTACTACAAAAGGGTCCGTGCAAATAGTAGACGACGGCCGCGATTCAAGTGAAGGAAAACTCGGTGAATTTTTCAGTCAACCAACGAAACGAAACGAAACGAAGTTCCGTGGAATTACGGAAATGTTTCACAACGAAATATCCGCCGCTTTTTAACCCTTCTCTTTTCCTTTTTTCCATCCGTTCTGTCGCGTGAAATCTCGCCGCTCGTTTTTCCTTCGCGTTCTCACATTTCTTCCCTCGTTGCGCGCCTTCGAGCTACCCCTTTCTTCAAAGGCAGAACGCGCCGGGAACGGAGTGTTCCAATGGGCTCTCTTTTATTCGTGAACAATGAATCTGTTCCGGCGAAGGAAACCGGGAAATTGTATCAATATCGAGGTGTTTGGAAAAGAGTTTTATTTTCCGAAGAATGTTTTACTGCTGTGAGATAAGGAGAATGTATTTGGAACACTGAACGACCTGAAGAGCGTTTCGATTAGGGTAAATTGGGGAGTGATGGAGTATTTCACCTGTGATTAACCCTCTGCTGTATAGTAACGAGTCAGATTTTCGTGAAGATCTGATAAAAACAGTTACATCGGTAAGAAAAATTCACTTTTATTCCAATTTTCAATTTAACCCTTATGTCGATAACCAGAATTGTTATCTACCTTATCGTCCAATTTTAGTAGTTTTCTGATAAGAAAATTCGAAACTTGAGGCAAACACGGATAGGAAATGTGCGAAATAACAACGATCTGGCCGGATATTTCAATCTTTTACCTGGAAGATCGAATATTTTAAGTGAGAATTATGCAAAAGGGTACCCGGTTATCGACATAAGGGTTAATTCGTAAAACTGAAGATTGGCAAATCTAATTAATCTATAATAAATCAGCATTTCTTACTTAATGCAGTACTAAAACAGTAAACAGCCGACGCTTAGATGCACAATCAAAAAAAGAAATCATACGTCAAGGGGTTAACCAGTTAGCTGTTTTTGACGAGTATACTCGTCATGAAGAAATGGCAATATTTTGTGTTACGACGAGTATACTCGTCGTGAAGAAATGGCAGTATTTTATGTTACGACGAGTATACTCGTCATGAAGATATGGCAATATTTTATGTTACGAGTATACTCGTCATGAAGATACGGCAATATTTTATGTTACGACGAGTATACTCGTCGTGCGTAAAAAGTAGTTACAATTTTCTGTTTAAGTTGCAATTTTAGTGAAAATTAAAACATATTAAACTACTGCTACTGCTACTCTGCTTTCTACTTCTTTTTTTATTTTTATGTTTTATTTTCAAACAAATCTCTTTTTCACACATTCTTCCTCAGGACAGTTACCAAAAAGCCCTGTCGTTAATAAAATTAAAAAATAAAACAGTCATTTCGTTTCAACTTAATTCTATATTATAACAGCCACAGACACTCTGTGTTTGACGAGTATACTCGTCGTCGCTTACTTTTGGCGACACATTTTAGCCACACACTTTCCAAAGAGGTCGCAACAGCTGACTGGTTAATTGAATAATTAACCTTTCACGTATAACATTAAACGAGCAATTGAAAATCTATTGAAAAAATTCTTTTGCATACTTTACAAGTGTCGCAAAAAGTGTCTCAAAAAGAACCTCAACATTGTGCTCTTAATCAATTCGCTATAAACAAACATGCGGATAATTCCGTTCAATCTCCGCCGTTAAACGGTTCGCGGATAAACGGACTGTGGAAATTTCAATCCGGACAAATTGCAAGGGCCGTTTTAACTGGGAAAAAAAAGAGAACTAACGGATTCCTCGTTAAAGCGAGAGTACGGAACACGAGCGGACAGGTGACATTTTAATTTTCCACGACGAAATGAGAGTTCGAACCAGGTGGGTAGGAGGAAAAGGGCGACCAGGTTCCCCGAAATGAAACGGCAAGGAGAAGAATCGTTGGGTAGATCGGGAACTATGTATATAGTTCCAGAAATTGGTGAACGAACGATGTGTTCGGTGAATCCTCGAGAGTAAATAGAAGAGGATGGAACGAAAGCTGCATGGAGGTAAATATGAATGCAAACATTACACGGTGGTAGCCACCCCCTGTTCGATGCACAGCGATTAATTTCGTAGGAGCTTCGATAAACAGTTGTCGAAAGATCGACTCGACTTACGGATAATGAAGTTTCCCATTTACCGACAGGGTAGTTCTGTCGTTGTTGTATACAGGGTGAGACGTGTTAAACGGAGTAGCTAATTACTGTTTTCTCTGGGTGTGATGTTAGGACAAGTTGTTTGGGACGAATAGGATGGAATACAAATTTTTTTTCTTGATGGAATAATGGAAGAAATGGCAAAAAATGGAAGGAAGGTTCAGGTTTGATTTAAAATTTTGGTGTCCATAGTCATTTTAAGGTTACAACGTTGTGCATATTTAAATGCACATTGATGTCTACAGAAAATTACTTTTCATGGAAAAAATGGGAAGAAATGAATGGAAGTTTCACGTTTGATTCAAAATTTTGGAGTCCATAGTCATTTCAAAGTCAATATACTGTGCATATTTAAATGCACATTGATGTCTACAGAAAATTACTTTTCATGGAGGAAATGGAAGGAGGTTTCACGTTTGATTTCTAATTTTGGAGTCCAAGATCATTTTAAGATCACGTTATTTTGTATGTTTAAATATACACCAATGTCTGCTGTAACACACAGTAGAGAATATACGTATATTTTAAATTTAAACAAAATTAAATTGAAAAAGCAAATTTTTTGATAAATGTTATTTTTTTTTCTTCTTATTCTCATTATTATGACATATTCATCCTGAAAAACATAGAGCCTGGTCTCGAAAGAAAAAAACAGAAAAAAGTGGCACTTATAAAAAATATGTTCTTCACCCTTCGAAAGGTCTGTGTTACATGGCCCACCCAGTGTACACAAATTGTACCGTATTTTTTCCGGACAAAAAAAATACGGTGGGGGGAAAAATGTTCACTGCGAAATGTCGGTGCGATTTGAGGATCGTTTGGGGCAAAACTTCGACAGAGAGGAGAGAGAGAGAGTTGGAAACATCGAAACGATCAGATATCAAACTCTTCATTTGTCGCAAACGAGAGATCGATCCCGAGTGTCATGCACGCAATATCCATCGAGACGGAACGATGTTTTATTAATTCCTCGGCAATTTTTGCGTAATCGGGCACCAGGAATTTTCCAGCCGGGTGAAATTACATTTTTGTTTATTTCTTCTTCCCTTTTTTTCTGTTTTTCTTTTTCACCGGCTGGGAAATATCTCCGGATTCGTAATTGCGCTCTCGATGATTTTCATTACGCTCTAATTTCGCCGGCCCGCGCTCGGCGGAACGCGTGCCTCGAATTTATAAACGATACATCGATAAAAGAGTGTCTCTATCTCCCTCTGTCTCTGATCTCGTTACTTCGTTCCACTGTCCTCGTCAATTTGAACACCTAAACACGCGTTTGCGCCGCATGGTTGACACGTGATGTATTTAGTAAAATTAGCTGGAACGAGGCTCGCGACTAATGAGCTAATTTAACGCAAACGCGTTAATCGTAGGTTGGTTGAGCGATTGTCGAGCACTTTTCGACCCTTTTGTTCGGCGAGAACCGTGAAAGAAGGTGTAATTGGAATTCAAGGAGAGAAGAATGAATTGACGTTGCAAATTGTTTTCATTTTGTACGGTGACATTAAACGTTTCATCGGTATTCGTGGAATACGGAGATAAGGAGTTATCTATTGTTTACGTTCGTGGAATAATGCGCGGACGAATAATGGTCTGTAATTAACAGCAGCCTCTTGGAACATCTTTTTCTTCCGAGAACAGAGATATGAAATTAGTTATAATTGGGACACGAAGCAAGGGGTGACCCCTTTTCGCAACTGAATTTCGATATTTCTGTATTGCAAACTGGAGAAAATAAAACGTATTTTCGTATTTAGGATAATTCTTAGTAATTCCTGCTAGTTGTTTAAGAATTAAAGAACAATGCATGATTTTCTAGGGAAGAGACAGAAATTCACGAAGAAAACCTAACGATTCCAATTCTGATGAAATGAATTACCGTTAACTTATTATTAGACTGTGGATTTTTATGCACTTATAGGAAATCCGAAGATACAAAATTGTGCAGAATGCAGGTAATATGAAAAAATATGCAAAATATCGAAATTATAGTGCTTCTTATAATACCTGATAGGTGAAATAATTACCTGACGAAGTTCTACTTGCTCTACTATATTCTCAAAAATATCAATTTGCATAAAAATGCGCTGTCTACTTATTACTAAGCTTATCTCTAAATCGTTCCAAAAGTAAAACCACGTACTCCACATTGAGAACCTCTGCTGTAGATTATTATTACACTTCCAAGTTCGGAGTCATTCTTTTTCTCTAATTTTCCAAGTTCAGAATCATTCTTTTCCTCTCATTTTCCAAGTTCAGAATCATTTATTTCCTCTAATTTTCCAAGTTCAGAATCATTCCTTTCCTCTAATTTTCCAACTTCAGAATCATTCTTTTCCTCTCATTTTCCAAGTTCAGAATCATTTATTTCCTCTAATTTTCCAAGTTCAGAATCATTCTTTTCCTCCTATTTTCCAAGTTCAGAATAATTTTTTTCCTCTAATTTTCCAAGTTCACAATCAATTTTCCCTCGAATTTTTCTCAAAAATTCATTTTTTCTCAAAATCATGAACACCTCCAACCATTACCTATCCTCCCGAAAAACTCATCCTATCCACCCAAGCAGCGATCCACAGATCATACACCAGTCGTAAGCAATTCTCCCCATCACAGCTCACCATGAAGGCACTCACACTTCTCCACGTTACTTCCTGCTTATCCTAGCCGACAAAATAATAGCCCTAAACCATGCAGAGGCTACTAGCTGTGCGCGCGCACTGTCAATGCATAATGCATATAACCAGGCAGAGAAACGATGCCAGCCAGTCCCTTAGCCCAGCATCATCCGGTCAGAAGGTTGGCATCGGGATGTCGTGGCTGCTTGTTCTCTCGCTGATCATACAGACGTCCCTCCTGTCGACGTCAGAACACCAGCAGCTAGTACAGGAGGCCGAAGAGAAGGAGGAGAAGGTGGAGGTGACGTGCAGAGAGATTAACGACTACACGATCTGCCGTCAGGGCGACGTTCTCCTGAACGTAAGCCAACTGGGAGAAACGAACAGCCTTAGTATCCACGATCTAAGCCTAATCGAGGTCCGCGAGGATGCTTTCGTCAACTTGACGGCTACCGGTAGCCTGAGTTTCGGTCACGGAAACCGGATATTTCGTCTAACGAGAGGCTCGTTTCGTGGTTTGGCCAATTTGAACGAGCTGAACCTCGACAACAACAGAATCAACTTGGCACCGTACCTCTTCTCCGAGCTGAACAACCTGCAGGCGTTGTATCTCAGCTTCAACAGGATCGATCGTCTTCCCGAGCATACATTCGACGGACTGTTCAACTTGAAGAGGCTCTTCCTCCGACACAATCGTTTAAAATCTATCGAGAAGGAGACGTTCGTCGGATTGACCGATCTGTTGCAGTTTCTTCGACTGGACAACAACAAGATCGACGAAATCGTCGCTGGATCCTTCGACAACCTTCGCGAGATGACGCATCTTCATTTGGAGCAGAATCTTTTAGACAGAATAGCGCCCGGCACGTTTCGCGGATTGAAAATGCTCAGAGGTCTGTTTCTCGATTACAACGCGCTAAGAGGGATCAAGAAGGAAGACTTCGACGGCTTGAATTCGCTGCAGATACTCGATCTACAGTTCAACCAGATCACCGATATCGAGGTTGGATCGTTCGACAATCTAACCGGTCTGAGAAAATTGAACTTGAAGAGGAACAAGTTGACGCGTATCTCGAAAGGAATCTTCGACAAGCTAGGCAGATTGTACGATCTAGATTTATCGTACAATTTCATAAGCATCGCCGATCCTCCTGCGTTGAACAGCGGAACCGTCGAATCGTTCCACTTCCTTCGTAATAATTTCACCGAGATCGACCGAGATATCTGCTACGATATACTGTTAACAGATCCGTAAAAAGATGATCGTCGTTGCGTGCTTAAAATCCGGTGCAATCTCGTGGAACAAAGAAAAAAATGCACGGTACATCTTCGATCGAAGTTGGAGCGATCGAGGCGGAGCTGTTGTTAGGGAAACCTTGAAAAGCGTAACTGCGTTATAGGAACGACCGAGTGGAAAGCGTGTCAGACTTCAAAGTTTCGCGAATCGGCTCTAATTCGAGCCGGCTGCGCTGCTTTGACGGCTGAACGATCATCGAGAGCCTCGACATCGAGGCACCAAATTAGGACCATCTTCTGCCGCTGGCTCCACGGAAGATCGATAGAACTTCAAACTGCCTCTGTTGAACCCGGGGTCCGCGTCGATTCTGCTACCAACGCCAGCCGGTTTTATTGGGAAAAATCGTCGAGGCGTGGTTGTGTTATGAGTTCTACGTTTTGAAATTGGCCCGGCAGAGGCACAGACCAAGTGCCGCGTTTATTTGTAGATCTCGAACGTTTATTGCGATTCTCTGGTTGGTAATGGTTTATAGAGAAGCTTTTGTGGATCCCGTCTACAGGTTAGATTTCAAATGGAGATGTTCGAAGGAGGAGCAGAGAGATTTCTCGTCGTCAAATTTGACTATCTCTTAAAAAGGTGTCGTACTCTACATTGCTGGAGATTCGAATTCGTCCTGGACACTCGATTTTACCATTGATCGTCGAGTTGATTTTTGAGTAGAATCGAAGTTGAATTTCTTGTTTGTGAAAGGATTGTTTTTTTTTTTTTTTTTTTGGTGGATTTCGAGAGGATGAATTTAGTATAAGGATTGATAAATGAAAATTTAGACACGATCAAATAGAACGTGTTCCGCTGACGCCATATCGCAATTAATACTCCTGGAAATTCCCAAGTGCACAGCGTCCTCATTGCTGCCGTATAATAATTAACGGTGGGATTTAGTTCGTGGAATTAGAGGTGTTCAAACCTCACCTAAAACACTTTAATTATGTAAACCCCTAATTCACTCGGAAATGGAGTCCTCCTAACGTGCTTTTCCTCGTTTTATCGAGGGTTTACTGTTAGAAACAAGTGTCCTTAATTGTGAAACACTTAAACACAGGGAAAAGGAAAACTCTTCGATATTTAATCATTGAATACCTATACTAAAAATTTTGTAATCTAATCTATCCATTCAAAAATCATAAACTAAAAAGAAGAGAAATATTTTCAGAAAGAAATTATAACAAACTGTATAATAATTTGCTATACCTAATGAATGTTACAAACGAAATTTCCCAGAGCCCAGACATTCAAATAAAATATTCATTATTAAGAGAGAAAGAAAATAAAATTTAAAAAGAAGAGAAATATTTTGAGAAAAAGATGATAACAAACTGAATAATTTGCTATACCTAATGAATGTTACTCGAGGAATATTTCCCAGAACCCAAGTACTCGAATAATATCTTCTTCATTAAGAATGGCAAATCTATTGTTACTTTTCTCGGAACCTGCGTAGCATTGAAAGGATTCGATACAATCGCGCACGGGGCCTGGTCAGATTCGCCTCGGCCATTGTTCCACGCGTGGCTTTTTATACCCGGTGTCGGTTTACGACAGGAAATAAAACGAGTGTCGCAGCGTCTGCGTTCGGGCAGCGTTTGTTTAGCGTAGTTACGCGCACTTCGGAAGCCTTTTAGCACACTCCAGTTACTCTGTTTCCCCGCAATTAAATCTTTTCGCTGGCCGCAATTCCACGTCTCTCCCTCTCTCTCTCATTCTCTCGCGTTGGTCTCTCGAATCCTGTCTCGTTGCCCGCGAAAATAAAACCGGAAGGGGGACAAAAGGGGACAAAAAGAGCCGGGTAATTGGTGGTTAACAGTGGCGAACGCGTTAAGATGGCGGTGACGCGCCTTAACGATTTGTTCGACACCGACTGGAAACGTGTCCTTAAACTCGATGGCTGTGGCGGCGATTTTTACGAGCTGGGAAAAACTGTTCGAACCGCTTTCTGATTGTCTGCGAAACTGTTATGGAGAAATTGGTGGCTGGAGTGAAAAACTGGGGGAATGGAAGAAATGTAGCTACTGTCTAGCTGTTGTGGATTCTTAACCCTTTGGACTCCTTTGTCGAATGCGACTCCACGTCTGTTTTATTCACAGGTATGAACGAAGTAACTTTTAAATGTGTTTTGTTTTGCAACATTTTTTTTACCAGCAGTAGGTACACATACACTACCGGCCAAAAATTTGGAATCACTTGTCAATTCACATCAATATTGAATTCGCTACTAATTCTTTATTGATTTGAAATTGATGTTGTGGAGATCAGTAGCACTTTACCTCATTTCAATTTATTTAAAAAAATTATCATAAATGCTAACTTTTTTTTTTCAGAATTTTGGTGCAACTTGCAAGCATAGTGATTCCAAACATTTGACCGATAGTGTATATTGCCCTTAATGCTATTTTCAATGTAATTAGGAAAAAACATTGCGTAAATTGGTTCCTATCGAACAGATGTCTTTTGAAGTGCATTTCAAATGAAACTCTTAAAATAATAGGGAGTTATTGAAAAGGAAATTTTTTAAAATTTGGAGTTCAAAGGGTTAATTTAGAGAAATAGTTTGTCAATTTTTAGCTGGATAATGTAACGGTTTTTAATAAACGATTATTAATAAAAATGTTAAAAAATACATGAAGTTTGTGTTAGTTTTAATTAGAATGATCTAATTCAGTATGCAATACTGTTCACAAGTATTTATGTTCTTACGTATTCTAGACAATTACACTTTGAGAAATCAGTTTTGTAGTATCGGGGCCTCCATAGCCGATAAATAGGAAACCGGCACGGGAGAATAGAGAGGGAGTGGTTGGCGTAGCGCGCAAAGCCTCGGCTTGCTAAGCCGGAGGTCCCGGGTTCGATTCCCGGTTGGGTCCCTCAATATTTTTCCGTCGTCGGTTCCTACAATTTCTTCCTAAAATCATACTTCTACAGTTCATTCATACAATTGCTCACTCATTAACCCATTTCCTCCCAAAAATTTCTAAATAACGAATCACAAGTTCAACTTACTTCCCAATCCTCGTTTAAACAAAAAATCGAAGAATATACTCTTCCATTCGCTCTGCACAACAGAACCAATCGAATCAACGAAAATCATTCTCAACACAGATCCTACCATACTGCAAAACAATCAAGAGAAACCAGTTAATCGTGGAAACGAAGAGTGATTAAGTAGGCTAATGAAGCCGATCTCGCGGCTAGTCGGGCAAACAAAGAATAGCGTCTGATTTCGACAAGCCAGACACATTACACGAGTAGAGAAGGGAAACACAGAGTTGGCGAAGGAGTGAATGCCTGAAACATGAGAGAGGGCAAGCAACGGTGGGTCTCGTTAGCGGCGCACCAGCCTAAATGCGCCTCTTTGAAGTGGATGGGCAAACGCTTTCAGCAATTAGGGCCATCGGAGCCCTGGAATTTCATACTATATATATTATTAGACACTCGATGTCAAGAGCAGTGCTAATGTTTGCGATGCTTCCGGGGCCCGCCCTTTAACCGGAGCCATCCCCCGGCTCGCCACTTCAACCGTTTCTGCGTTTCGAACGGGAACTATGGCTGATTATCGGGTGTCGTTCATCGCCAATTGCAAATTCATTCCGGCTAACGCATCGTCTCTGTTAATCAGTCTGCACACGATCTCGGAGTAATATTGATCAGTCCGGTTTGATAATAATATTAAGGCTCGGATTTCGGAGTGAGCCAATCGGAAGACTGCGTAAAATAAGATTCATCAAGTTTATTTAATTTTAGAAAAATTAAGCAGTAAATGTATGCTTTGATAATAAATTTGAAAGAATATGAAAATGAGTTAATCATTTTGGTTCGTATCTGGAAATTCTTCGATCTTAACGTCGACCGCACCTGATCGATAATTTTGCCAATATTCCTCTGTTTCTACAGCATTATCGATCGCATACAGGCCGCTTTATACTTGGACGCAACAGATCCTCGTTCAACCTAATTGATATTGCACGCGGTTTACGCAAATTTCCTTGAGACGAGGTTTGCTCACAAGATCGAAATTGACGCAGAAAACAGGATTGTGGTTTCGTCGAGATCGATTCAAGGTTCAGCGAGTTACTTAAATCTATCACTTATCTAGTTAGCAGAATATTTATCTACCAGGTAACGAGTATAAAGCTAGCATCATATGGGAAATACTCTTTGTTCGACGCGACGTCCGATCAGGGAGCAAGTAGTTTCGGTAATTCGGTGGTCAGACCTCTTTAATCTCGGCGCATTTCGTCGTTTCACTAGTGGAAACTCTGACTTTGGTTCTCAAAGTGGTTCTCCATGTATATTCTCGCATACTTTTTCATATAAATTTTCTGCACACTTATTTGTCAATTATTGCAAATGCTTTCGAATTTTCTTTGTCATTAAACGATAGAAAATTGAAGAACTATTTCGAATTTAAGGCAATTTTGAATAATTAACGCTTTAGAATTTTCTGCAATTTCAAATTGCCTCGAGATATTTCTAAAAAATTGAACAACGAAGCGCAGAAGGTGTTTAAAACTAGCTATTTAGCAGAGGATGCGTGAATTTAAGGAGCCGCAAATTCATATCTGCCGCGTCTTTAATCACCGAGCATTAAAGGGTCGAGTATTGGAAACGAATCAATTAGCCAAATGGCAATCTCTCGGCGTCATTAATTACAATAATTAATTAGTCACGTCTAATTACCTCGGACGATAATAATGTTTCGTAACGTTGCCTCTTTTCACCAGGTCCGATCGAGAGGTAATCGGACGACGCTTAAAAACGTAGTCGAGCGATTTCGATTAATTCAACCGAATGAAAAGAACACCGAGCTATTTTTCACGCGTTGAATAAACGCGTGTTATATATTCAATAAAAAGAACCTCTCGTTTATTCGCCTTTTCTGTACGCAGAATTGTAATTAAGGCGAGAGGTCCTCGGCTATCGGGTGGGAATTTATGTTTCGCTGGAAATTGAATGGACAAGATTCTTGGCGAGTCCGAGGCGCAGCGGCGGGAAAGGCGGCTTTCAAGAGTAACACTCAGATTCTTCGGGCGTCGAGTGGACTAAAGGAGGAAACAGGTTTCTCGAGACCCAATTATGAAGCAGCTCCGAGCGATCCTTCGTTGCAAGTTCAATGCTCGCTGCTAAACTTTCGGTGGAAAAACCGCGTGACACCGAATAAACATTCGTTCATTTACCTTCCCTCCTTCCCTTCAACTCCTACCAAACAAACTTCTCTCCCTACTCAACGACATCGTACAACACAGAGCTTAATTCGAAACACCTTCGCAGAATTTTTCCCTTGAGAAAAGACACTCGAGTAGAAAGCGAAAGAGTGATGCGAAAGTTACTGGAAGAAAATTTTTTAAATTCTTCTCGTCGGAAGACAAAAAAAGATCGGAATAAGTGAAATTAGTAAACTGTAGCTGCAGAGAAAACGTGTCTACAGAGAATAAAAGCTGGAAATTTTAATCTCTCTTGTGAACGAGGGAATCGCGTGTGAATTCGCACGAAGCGAAAAAGAGGAGGAGAAAAGAGGATAGGCGAGAAGAAGTTCGCTCTAATGAAAGGCGATTTCGTGTTTTATTCGCGCGGCGTAATATTCGAAGAAGTTGGAACCAATCCAGATTAAAGGCGCCCCCGCTGGATTATTATTAAACGTCGCGGTGCAATTTTCTCGCGGCCAGTCCTGTCTCTCCCGCGCGAAAACTTCCGCGGTAAGACAGCAGAGAGACTTTCTCAACGCCCGTCCTGTGTTATGTTAATTCATGTTAATTCCGTTTTAATAAGCTTCGCCCGATAATCTCGCCCCTTCTTCTTTCTCGTAAGAAAAAGTAAGAGAGAGAAAAAAAGAATTCAACCCTTCTCCTATATTTCTCCCGTTTCGGCGAGTTTGCATTGGAATCTGCGCGATTACAAAGTGAATTGGTTCGGGGTCGATCGACGAGCTCTCAATTTAATATTCAGCGAATCTGGAACTAATCCAGGGGCCCGTGGCATTTTTGCAAAACGTGACACTGCAATTTCCTCCGCGGGCACGATGCCGAGAGAGTCCGCCGCCTTAGCCCAATTTCACCCTCTTTTTTTCCTTCCCTGTGGACACACTGCCGGAATCCCTCTTGTTCGCCTCGAATTTCTCAAATGGTCTCTCGCGAGACGCGTCTTCTTGCTGCAGGTGACCGATCGATTCGATCTGCATGTGTTATGCTACCAGAGAGCTTCCGGTTTCAACGGAGAAACGGAAGGAGAGAAAGGTGATCCTTTGGAAAATTCGCGAATTTAACTCGCGCACGGCACTTTGATTTTCAACCATTTCTTTTGGCAAAAGTGTACTGTCGATGATTGGGTAAAATGAAATTGACCGATCAAGTGACTATTTTTTCAGTTTTTTCCACTATTGCGAAGACTAGGAATAATGTTTGTTTGAATTTAGAAAATAATTTTCAGTCCTCTTCGGTGATTTTTGGAGAGATGAATGGATTTTGGAAGACGATTGGCATTGGAATGCGTACGATCGATACAGGATCGATATAATTTCGCATAGATATCAAGAGATAACTCATTTTCTTTCTTCATAGAAACGATACGTTTTTAAATAAAATAATTCGAGCAATTCGAAATATTAACTTAAACAAAGATTACAGAGACCAACAGCATTTTATTACACTCTCACGCACCTACTCCTCTCTCTCTCTCTACTATCCTCGACGATCGGATTAACGGAGGGAAATTCCCGTGGAAAAGTTTGCTTCGAATTAATTAAAAGCGGTTAAACGACCATTAGAAAGACGATCTTTCACGAAAATATCCAGGGAGGTGGGAAGGAAAAACTTTGTTTACACGCGTTTCGAATTAATTTATCTACCGATACTTTCGCCCAGAGTTATCTTTTACCCGATAGCTTCCATCGTAAATAATTTCCGATCAGAAAATAGAGAGAAAGAGAAGCGTTGGGTTTATCGGTGAATAATCGAAGGGATTCCAGTTATTCTTGCTTCGACGATGAAAAAAGGAAGAAAGAAAGAAGAGATTTTTGTTCGTGTTCGTTGAAGTTGCGTATCGACGTTCGGCTCTGCCGATAATATAGAATCGATACTCTCGAGTGAGGAGGAACGAGAGCGTGCTTCCTCGAGGAAAAATGAATGCACAGCCGTCGCGCCTCTTGCGAACTTATTTAGCCGGCCCGCTTATTGCTACGAAGCTGAATAAACGCCGCTGATAAAGCAGCCGCGAGCTACACGATCCTTGGGCGGCACGAGTATCAAGAGATTCGGACGGGAACAAATTACGCAAGGTGATTAACGCGTTGCCAAGAATTCAGCTGCGGAGATAAAGCGCGGGGCGAGAGGGAAAACTGTATACTAGAGCGAAGGATCTCCGAGTGTCTCTGAAAAAGAAGCAATTATTTCTCGAGTTTAACTCGCGAAACGAGGGAATATTGTGTCGGTGGAACATTAATATTAATTTCTCGGGAAAAAGAGATGAATGGTCTCTGCGAGAATTTTCTCGAAATCTCACCTGTGAAACGCGGACCGAGTTTTTGGGAAATCGCTGTGAATGAAACGATTTTGATCAAACTTCGGCACAAAGTAGTTCTCGAAAAAATATTTGACACGTATTTTTTTATATCGCCAATCCTCCTTATTGAAGGGTTGAAAATCGCCTTCAAAGATGAAGGCAATAAAAATACATCGGGGCCTCTGTACCCAAATAGGAAATCGACAAGGGAGAATAGAGAGGGGTAGTTGGCGTAGCGCGCAAAGCCTCGGCTTGCTAAGCCGGAGGTCCCGGGTTCGATTCCCGGTTGGGTCCTTCGAAATTTTTTCCTAGGTTCCTACAAAAATAATAAAGAAATACAAGATGATTCCTCTATCTCCAATTCTTCTCGAAACATATTTACTATCTCCAACTTTTAGGGTAAATTTCACCCCTTCGCTATTCTCAATTAATAAAAGAAATATCTGTAAAATATTTCTTTCACCCTACCGTACACCAAAGTTTAATCAGTACACCGGTGATTATCACTCCAGGAAATTTCCTTTGTGAATCCAAGTTTCTCTACTCGCGCAAATTACGCGAACGTGAAATTTCCTTATTTACAAATGGCGGTGAATTAAAAAGGGAGGAAGGAAGGAAGGAAAGAAAGAGAGGGTGGAGGGAGCGGGCAGAAATATAAAGAAAGACAGGAAATGAATTAACGTACGAAGCAAGGAAGAAAGAAATTAATAAAACACGAAACGAACGCGTTGGCGGATCCGGTTCGTTCGTTGAATGCCACGGGAAGACAATGGCGGACGGAGAAAGGAGAAAAAGTGGTGGCCGATTAAGCTGACTACTGATAACGCCGCCGACCAAGCGGGAGGGGAGGAAGTCGCGTGGGAAATTGTGCATTTCAACCTCGAATGATTTAAACCTCGTTTAAAAAGGTTTTAAGCGGTTTCATCAAATACGCGGGATAAATTACAACGTCGTCGTTGGTGAGCTTGTGCTAGGGGATGCAGAGCGTGGGAAGGAGAGAGAGAGAGAGAGAGAGACAAGGAAGAAATGCGAAGGGAGGGAAAAAAAATAAAGAGAGAGGGAGAGAGAAGAGGGTGGTGTATTGTCTGGGAATGCAATTGGGGGCTGTAAGATCGATCCGGACCGGCGTAATATCTGCTTGGGCGCATAACAGCGATGTGCACCAACACCAACGTTTGCCCTCTTGATCCGAGTTCTTCGAGTTCTGACGACGCTAAGCGCCATTCGGATACGGCTTAAGCCTCCAACTTCATGGTGGTCGTTCCTCATGGCGACTCAGGGTCTCTTCAATTCTTTGGAATAACGCTTTCTCCAGCTTTACGGTCCACGAGTGTTCTTTCGGAATTTTAATAAGTAAAATAGTGGGAGAATGGAAATTTCACATGAAATTTCGATTTTGTAACAAGTCGGAGTATATGTTCTAGAGCTTCAAGTGTGAACGAAGTAAGTATTTAGTCTGGAATGTTAGAAGCGT
>NW_017100515.1:2288649-2289935 GCF_001263275.1 Habropoda laboriosa | reverse complement strand
CGGAGTGCTCGAGATTATGGCGTGAAAGAAGGGTGCCTGGACGCGCAAAAATTTGGGAGGTTGTGACTGAATGTCCCTTAAGAATGTCTGAAACGAGGGAGAGGAATAATGTGAGGGTAAAGTGGAATGTGAGAGCAGATACGAGGATATCTGCGCTCATTTTAACCGAAATATAAATCTATATGGCGCTATTTAAAAACCCTCATACCTTGCCAAAGATAGACTAAGTAATTCCTATCTAACTAATTTCTATAATAGTACAGACAACTGGTAAATCATTTGCAACGTGAATCATTCGAATTTAAAAAATTGCATAATTAAAGTGAAATATAAAAATCGATGGGCGATATTCGTAATCCGAGAGACTCCCTGATGATCGTGAATTTTAACAATCACAAGCGGCGTATATCAATGCGAGACAGCTTATCGAAATTCATGGGGTATTCGTTTTAGTTGGTCGTTATTAAAAATTTCCGTCGAATCGATACGAACGAGCGAAGAGCAGCAGCCGCGGTGTACGCGGAGGAGAGGCATTCATTTCATGGCATATTGCAGCGTGCAGAGGGTGAGGGGGAGGAGGTAGTACACGTAACAGAATGATTATTCCTCCGTTGCATTATTCTTCGTTTGCACGAAGGAGGCCATTATCGAAATCACATGATAACAATACCGCGTTAGGATCTATTAAAACTCGTGATAAAATGCGCCTCGATTGCCAGATGAGAACACGCAAGAGTAAAAATATCGAACGTTATTCTTCTTCGTAGGAATAATATTCATCCAACGTTTTCCTCTTTTAATGCCACGTTTCTTCATGCGTGATGTAGGTACTTCGTAGCATATTTTAATAACAAAACGAACAATATCGTGAATTTAAGTACAGACAAAAGTAAGTAACTGTAAGTACGTGACGGTATCTTGTACGTGTCACCGCCAGAGGGACAGGCCACTGACCATTCTCGCTAGTGCTCGCTGTAGCCTCCTGTTTGTATATATACAACTTCCAATCTGAGTCTAACTGTGTCTAATTTCCGCCTATGCTCTCTTTACCTATTGCTGCCTTCCATAATCAACAACCACGGATATCTTCTTCGGCAAGAATCGTTAATAAGGAGAACCATCGAGCAAAAGTGACGGAGAGGGAAAATTTCTAAAACGCAACCCTCTCAATTTCCTTCCGCGTGAGTGAGTGAAAACGCGATCGAGCAGAAGTAACTGTTTTAACAGGGAAAGCGAATTACATAAAGGGGCCCTCGTTACCAAGCAATTAATAACAAAGAGCCTAA
>NW_017100515.1:2283767-2288628 GCF_001263275.1 Habropoda laboriosa | reverse complement strand
AGGAGAGAGAAAAAGAGAGAGGAGAACGAACAGTCTCCGTTCGGTGTCGATAATTAGCAGACAATCGAGGGAAGTTAAATGGATCTTGCGAAAGAAAATGGCCCAATTACACGATTGCTCGGCTGTATTCAACTAGGGGATGGAGGAGAATTTCTCCAGTTCGCAGCGCCCAAGCTCCTCTCTCTCTCTCTCTATATGTTCATATACGTTGAGAAATTACAGATGAGAAGCAGAGTAATAACGGGTTCATTCGAGATTCAAATTTCATCCAGGTCTGCTAGCCGCCGCCGATTATATTCTGATCTCACGGAAACGCCGACAATTTAGACCATCCGAGCAAATTCTACGATGGCGGCGGGCGGGTAGAACCTGGCCGAAATATCCCGGACAGAAATTGCTCGTAACCGAGCTGTGTGCACACACGACGAAGAGTGTGAGAGGAGAACCGATCCACACACGCGAGAGAGAGAAAGAGCGACGCGTCTATCCGTGCACTAATTAAGAACTTACGTAGAGAGGTAGACGCACAGCAACACAACGACGACGACAGTGTGACAGTGTGTGTGTGTGTGGGCAGGTGAACCTGTAGGAATTATTTTTGGTTAAATTAAACGACCAGCAGAGAGTGAGGATGCTCTCATGACCGTTCCTCGAAGGCAGCCCAGGAATTCGCCCTCGTAATTTCTGCCTGCGCGAAATAAATTTCAACGTTTGAAAGTTAAATTGGATCTTCGAGGATTTAACGACGCGAACGCGTCTACCCCTCTCTCTCTACTTGTCGTCGCTACTCTCAAGAACGCAATTTAGCTACCCCATACCATGTCCTTGTAACGGAAGCGCGTCTATAATACACCCCCTTACGCGCTCTACCGTGTTTTAGATTCGGTGTAAGCTTCTTTGTGCTCATTACCATGTTGTTCTACGACATTTTCGCGTTATAGTAGGAGCTTGTAATACGTTGGATCGGTGTGACGTATCGGGTCGTGAATTCTTCCCGAAAATGGAAGACGTTTTAATGAAAATTCGAAGAAGTTTTATGGCTGCTCCGTAATAGATCTGGCAAAAAGAAACGTTAAGATTTTTTGGAACGAAAATTTATAGGTTTGCTTGAAATATTGTTCGAAATTTCCATGCAAAATTTTCAGTACGAGCTTATGGGATTCTAAAATCGTACAGTAGTAAGTACGTGTGCTAACATGTTTTTAACGACGCGTCGGTATGTTTGTTTTTAATCACGTAATAATACGCTTGTTACGTAATGGCACATCTTTTATAACGAAGTAGTAATAGGTTTCTCCGTATTATGCGCTAGTACGTTCTTTTTTAAATCACAAAATAACACGCTGTCTCGCGTCACATTTAGTTAGACACGTTCATTTGTTCGAGGTAGAGGTACGTATCTTCTTAATCAGACGATAATACTACGTTTCTATCTTTTAATCGTCGTGTCATCTCCCGTCATTCTGAGTCATTCGCAGCGTTCATTTTGCAGTTCGCAGAAACGTTTTTCGAAATTTCAACGATCGACGAACGAGTCTCTCGAGCCACTTGTAGCTAAAAATGGTGTTTGCGACTGTGGTTGCAGTGAGGTGGGCGAGAGACGAGGGTCATAGTCACGCCCAATTTACTTTCAAGCTTGACAAAAAATGTAAATGGCACAAGAATACCGCGATAAGGGTGAAGCTAGCTGGTGAGCAAATAGAAAACCTTTCTTTGCGTAATTAGAAAAACACGAGAGGAGACAGGAGAAAAGTAGAAGAAGGCAGAGAGGAAGGGAAAAGTCCTGGAAAATTTGGTAGCGCCACGTGTGCGAGTCGAAGGCTTCGGAAAAAACGAAGAGACGAAAGCTGGGCGAGTTGTCGAAAGCGAAAGTTGGAGAAATGGGGAAAAACCTTGGACACATCCTGAGGCAAGGACATAGCCGGCGGAGTATAATGGATACCGAAGTGGCGGGAAATCTAGTTACTTTGCGTAACAACTTTAAATTCCCTATTGTCTCCGCGCGACCAGTAATTAGCCGTCGTCGACGTCTTTACAGCGAGCAATGCGTTTTGTGGCTGACTGCTCGGGTGTACGATAGTTCGTGTAATGCCGCATTCACGCTGGTGTTCGCGAGCTGTTCGCGAACAGTGTTTGTCGATAGTGTGAACACTTTCGCGAGCAGTGAACAACGAACTTGTCAAGCATCAGCTAACATTCTTCGCTCAGGGAACTCTGTATCGAAGGATCTATTCACGAGTTCAACTTTGCAATGACCAGAACTTTTCGCGAACACCTCGCAAACCGTGTTCGCCGACAGTGTGAACACTTTCACAAGCAGTGAACAATGAACTCGTTAGCTATCAGCGAACATTCTTCGCTCAGGAGACTTTGCATTAAAGGATTTATTCACGAGTTGAACTTTGTAATGACCAGAACTGTTCGCGAGCTCCAGTTTGATCACGACGCTGTTTCTGTTCGCGAACAGTTTTGGCCAGCAGGTACGCGTGCACCCTGGCCAACTCTCCGCAACCCCGGTGGTTACACAGAGCCGGTAATTAATCGGTTTTTGTGTACTCACCAAGTTGGTAATATCGATGGGTCCGGATACGCCCACGGCGACTCTCGATTCCGGCCCAACGTCCTTATTCCTCCGCAGCCTCTCCCTGTCCAAATGAACGAAAAATCAATTACTATCGAACGAAATTCGTTTAATTGCCCCGGCGATCTGATAGGGGTCGCGTGAAATTAAAATTAGCAGATGTGCCATTGCACGTATTATTTGGCCTCGTGTATAATGAGCCGAATGAATTTTCCATGTGAACTGTATCGTTGGCTAGATGTTTGCGATTATTGCACAGGGTGCTTCAAAACTCTTAACACTCCTATGCAAGTAACTTAAAAAAAAAAAAAATTGAAGAAATATTTATTTTGTCTTGAAACTCTCGAGGCATATTTCTGTATAAATTCTCACCTTGCTGAATTTTTAGAGACAGCTTAAAAATTTCATCCCACAAACGTTCGACTTTATGAATATCGCAATAGAACTACGCGAGAATCACCAGTTAAATTCTTAATGACTATGACAAAGCACTGATGCGTGTTTGAATCCATTAGCCCATATCCTAACCGAGCCTGTCATGTCCTTCAGCAAAGAGACGACAAAAACAGACGTGTCCTTTAAGCCCAAAGAATCTTAAAAAAAAACATTACAAATTTGTCTAACTAGTCGAGTGATTACATATTTATCGTCCACAGATTATGCAAACCTGCAGCAAAATATCTACCTTTAGCATTTGTGTTTGAATTGCACGCGTCGGCGGAAGACCTCGGTGTTTTTAGCAGTTTTCAGACGCGAGGCGCAATCAGCCTCCTTTGAAATCCAATTTTCCCCAGCAAGGACATAACTATCCCGACGGTATTTAAGCGCAATTATGAGAGAATGAGACGGAATGGAAGTGTTCGACTTAGGGGAGCAGTCGGTGTCCTGATTTAAACTTTGCTCTCGCGAAATTTCACCTCCGAAATTTCTCTCCGCTAATACCTCGAAAATCGACGATTCCGCCGCCGGTTTGCTTTGTAAATTCGAAAAGGGAGAAAAGAAAAGCATCGGATGGGGATGGCCTCGACGACGGCCGAAATAACGACTCCCTTGAAGGAAAAGTCTTCTGCCTTTCGCGTTAAAGTCCGACTCGCCGGATCATTATAGCCTCTGATTTGTGCGCCCCAGATATCCAAAAAACGAGCCGCTCTTTATCGCAGCGATATACACGCCGCGTTATCCACCAGGATAAAGCATAATGGAACCATCACCAGCCTCGCAAAAGAGACACCCTTTCTCCCTTTGCCGATCGGAGATCGATCACTTTTTCCAAATTTGTCACTAACGAACTGAAACACTTTTGCTCTCTTGTTCGCCGGAAGAATAATCTCAAAAGGAAGAAGAACACGTATGACACAAAACTGATCTACTTTAAAAACTCCAACACTCTTCTCTTATTTTTTAACCGAGGAATCTGAAAGAATCGCCGTTTTTCCATCGATAAAACTTTCATACGTATCCACGGCGTGAAGGAGAAAAAAAGTAACAATAAAGAAATCTGAAAGATTGCGATTTCACCGTAGACACAACAACAATGGAGAACCTCCGGGGACCAGCCCTCGTGCAATAATAATATCTCCAGAAGTACGCGGCAATAGCTTTCAAGCGCGTAAAAAAAAGGAAAAGAAGCGAAATGAAGAAGTAGAAGAGAGAAGGTCGAAAGATTTCCCCGATGACGTACCGGCGCTTAACTCTCAATGCACCAAAGATCATTCCTCGCGGAGGCGAGAATTACGCGATAGGGTATGAAGAACCAGTGACGAATATCGATCATTGTCGATGCATATATACAATATATACATATACATATGGAGGGACAAATAGAAGAGAATTTCTCCCTCTTCTCTGTAACAATGTATACAGTCCACACAATCTCCGAGCTGGATTTTGGATTTGGTATCGAGGGTAACTTTCCTCCACCCGTCTTCCTCCCGTCTTCCAGCTCCGCGAACTTTAGGGAGATTGAGGTATTTCTGGTCCCTTTGGTCGACAATTCAAGGGAGGGATACTTGGACAGATAGATGGACCTGAGTAAACTCGAAACGATGACGGGGAATTCCCTTCCTGTCCAACGTCCTCTCCTCGCTATGAGGAGAATAGACCGGATGGATAAAGTTACGGATCTTCGTTTTAGATTTGTGTGTTGAAGTTGAGAAGTTTTGGGAAACTGACGCGAGATAACTGTTCGTTATCTTAGTGTGATTTTCGGTGTAATTTGTCAGGGGATGTTAAGAATTTGGCTCTGAGTCTTGTGAAAAATTGTGGAAAGGTTTCTGTGGA
>NW_017100515.1:2250640-2283704 GCF_001263275.1 Habropoda laboriosa | reverse complement strand
AAAGGATTCTACGGATTTAAAGAAGAATATTATAGAAAAGGATTCTTGGATTTTCTTAAAAAAAAAAATTCACAGCGTTTACGATACTTTTTTACGGTACAATTTTCCAAGGAAGAAGTTCACTGAAAATTACATGAAATTTTCCAACTTTTCCCTGGCTCTCTCTCTTCACCGGCGCTAATTTATAGAACACGTTCAACCGCGTGAATCTTCGAACGATGCTTATCGAGCGGGCAATTATACAACACGGAATTTCACTGATTGGAAAACCGAGAGAAACTCGTGCATTTCAGATTTTCCCGTGGAAAAACGTGACTCGGAACGAGACGCCGTTAGCTCGAAAGGCGTTTCGGTAATTAAAGTTGAAATATCTGGAAATATCTTGCGCAGCTTTTCAACAAACTTCACGCGGTCTGATAGATTAATCGAGTGCTCGTAAAATAGCGGAAGAATCGCGTGTCCCAGATTTCGAACGGGCTGAATATTTCTCTCTCTCTCTCTCTCTTCTTTTTTTTTCCTACGAATTTCTACGAAATTTCGATAACATTGATAGCGACACGCATTAACGAGGCGGTTCGAAGAATTCTCACGGGTCAAGTGATTTCTTAATTAAAATCTACGGAAAATTTAGCGGGAAACCGAACGTTCGAACACGTTTATCTAAAAAAATTCGCAAACTCTGTCGAACATTTTTCTTACGTAAAAATATTCTTTCTCTCGTTTTTTAACCCTTTTCTTCACATCTTGGTTTTAGTCTCGAGTATTCGTTGCTCTAATAAGAGATTAAATAAGAAAAGGTGAAGATATTTTACAGTTACTTTTATAAAAGTAAAAGAAGAGCACCTCTTTTGTTATAACAAAGAGGTTAAAGGTTGGGTATTCATCCATGAATTACTGACACACCTATAATTATGAAACATCTCTGATTGATTAAAGAGAAATATATCCATTAACATTTAACCTGTTAGCTAACTTCATCGTTCAAAAACGAGTAAAAATTGTAACCAATTACTTCGTGTTAATTCCCGCAAACCTGAATATGGTATATTATACCTTAGCTAAAAAATTTCATCTACCAATTTTTCGCTTTTTAACCAAAGTTAGAATGTCCTCTGTAGCTCTCCAGAAACAGTCTATTTTATTTATCTCCAAAATTTTACAATTATTTCCCCCTAATTTTTCTCAAACGTTCAAAGATATCAGTTGAAAAACGATTAATCCAAGTAGAACAGAAGTACCGGTAAATCAAAACAGCAAGGTGACTCGTCTTCCCCGGTGAGAGAACAGGTGAAAAACTAGCCGACTAAAATAAAACGATAAATCACCCGATTTTTCCACGTGGTACGTGTACGAAGCGATTTCACCGAAGTTGCCGGTGCCGTATGAAAAATGAAAACGATATGAAACATTCGGTGCAGGGCCGGTAACGAGCAAGTAATAATGTATTCGCGCTTGTTCCCGTAGAATCGGGGCCGCGATCGCATATGTCGTTGGAAGCGTGCATAGAGAACTACCGAAACAGGTCACCTGTTCCATGGTTCGGTAACCGGCGGCTCTCTGCTCTCTCTCTCTCTCTCTCTATCTCTGTTCTCTCCCTATCTCTCCCTGTCTCTCCCTATCTCTCTCTCTCCCTGTCTCTCTCTCTCTCTCTCTCTATCTCTGTTCTCTCCCTATCTCTCCCTATCTCTCCCTGTCTCTCCCTGTCTCTCCCTCTCTCTATCTCTCTCTATCTCTCTCTGCTCTCTCTCTCTCTCTCTCTCTCTCTCTATCTGTCTCTGTTCGATGGAAGTTCGCGTTTCTAGCGAACATTTTCCCGGCTGGACGAGCAATTACCTCTCCCCTCCTCTATCGAACGATTGTATCGAGTCGGGGTTTTAACTCCTCTGTTTGTTTCACGGTTCAAGAGGATAGATTCACAGGCGGGGTACACGGGTGGGGATAAGTGAAGAAAAAAGAGACTATTGAATCGTGGTTCATCAATTTTTTCGGATTAATGCATCGCGCCCACGCTACACTCTTTTACCCCGACGTTTTAGAGACATTTATTTCGGGATCGAAACGTGTGGGTGTGCGAATATATTATTGCGAGGGTGAAGAGAAACTGGGGGAATAAAACGTGGGATTAATGTCGATCGATCGATCTGAAGTGATAATGAGTATAATGTGATTTTTTTTTTTTATTTCGAAGAGTAACGTGGAGTTTGTGTGTTCCAGTTAGATTCGGTGTTTTAAAAAGTTTGTTTGGAGGTGTTGGAATGTGGAATTTCTCTTTTTGAAAATTCATATAGTGTGATTTTTTTTTTTTTATTTCGAAGAGTAACGTGGAGTTTGTGTATTCCAGTTAGATTCGGTGTTTTAAAAAGTTTGTTTGGAGGTGTTGGAATGTGGAATTTCTCTTTTTGAAAATTTACCGTGGAAATGTTAGGTCATTCCATAAGTTCGCGTCGAATTTCGTAATTTATATCAATATTTCCAACGAACCTTTAAATTTGACAAGAAAAACATAAGTACCTTCTTCTTCCTCAACTTCTTCCTCGAATTTTCATTAAAATAATTTTCGCTTTAACTGGAACTTACGGAACGACCTAATATGAAAAATTGCAAAGGGCAAAATTTTTATATTACACTCCAAAAGATGCTTCTTCCTATAAAAAAAAGACTTACTACCATATTTCTGCTACTTTTCCCAAAAGAAATTGTCAAAGATCGCTCGTTTCCTCCAGCTGTCCCTTTAATCTCTCCCCTCAATAACATTTTATTCCCCAAAAGAACGATCCACGAATACGTCGAATTAAACCACCGCAAAACCACGTGAAATTAAATCCACAATAACATCTTGCTAATAATCCCCGACCACCACTTCAAGCGCCCCTACATCCACATCGAACCCACCCAACCATACCACTCCAAACCCTTTCACACACTATCAATTCCCCAAACGAAATCCAACCCCTCCGGAGTACACTCCATCAGCATAGAAAAAAAGAAAAAAAATCGTCGTCACTTTAACAACCCCTTCAAACTACATTCCATTACTCCGCCCTTCATCCAGCTCGCCTAAGAGACCACGAAAATCCGGTGTACTCGCTGCGCAACTTACAAGAACCATCCTCGACTCCAATGAGAAAGCACCCTTCTTCTCCTCCACCGAAAAAAAAAGAAAAACAGGGAGAGAAACCAAAAAGGAAAAAAACAGAAGCCAACAAAAGAAAACTCGAAAGAAGAAGAAGACAAGTAAAAGACAAGTAGAAGAAGAATGCCCCCACGTGTATATCCGTGGTCGGTGAACTTAGCAGCACACAAACACACACACACTCTCTGCGAAGAGAGAAAGACAGAAGAAGAGGGAGAGACAGAGCGGCAGACTGCTTCCGGTAATGAAACTCGACATGAAGAGGAAGTTCGAAAGAGAGAGAGAGACGCGGTGTGGCGCGGCGGCCACGCACGTGGGGACGTTGAACGGTCTAAGGGATGCTGGAGGGGATGCAGGAGGTTGAGGTCGCATTGATTTTGTCTAGACAGGGTGGAGACTAGCTGTGGTATCGTCCTTCGCTCACCGTTGATATTCCGGCATCCACCGCGGCCGGTGCACGCACCTGCACACACCCATTTCCCAATCGTCTCTCGACAGCCAGTTTTTCCAAAAACGCAGAACCTTCGTCCCTTAAAAATCATTTCCTCTATTTTTTCTCCTCCCTCTCCAATTTTCACCTATTCTTCCTCGCTGTCTAGTTTTCTACCTTCCCTCCGCTCTTATCATTCCAAGTGTGTATCGTTCTACCGTACCGTGTAGAGGTAAAGAAGAAAAAGATCGACGAAATTGTTCGATGGATAATTGCATCGCGAGTGAAAGCTAGTCAGTTTGCCGTGTGTGAAACGCACGTTCGAACCGCGATCCTCGGTGCCGCGTTCTCGCACTTTCACTACGCGAAGTCGGCGATAACATCTTCGGAAAAGTGGCGTGGAAAAGAGTGTGAGAGGCCAATGGCCATCCTCGACGGGATTATGCAGCGGATATTGATGTTCGAACACGATCTGGTAGGTTTTGTATGAAAAAGAAGTTTCTATTTCTTTTTTTTTTTTTTTGAGATTGCGATCGAGGCAAATATCTGTCGATAAAACAGCTTTTCGGTGAAAAAGGGGATAATTGAAACGGGAGGTAGAGTATGCGCGGACGGTCGAAATGTGTGTTTTATCAACGAATCGGCCAACTAACGAGTTTCAGCTCGTTACGCGTCACGCTAATTGAGAACACAAAGAATCGGTCGTTGCGTCCGCCTGCGAGAAAGAGAAATATCATTTCCAGAGAAAGCTGTGTATTAATGTAAATTACTCGTTCGGGGAACGTTTCGAGGAGTCGAGTGTCTGTGCATGTATGTGATACGACTGTAATCGAAATAGATTCGCCGTTTTTTCGATTTAATACGCCGAGCACTGTGCACTTTTACAGTTTCGTAGGAAGCGAAAATTACTTAAAAGATCCCCTCTTCTTTTTTAGAATATCTCCGCTGAATTTCGATCGTTGAAAATTCGCTTGATACGCGCTCTTTCCAATGTCGGAAAATTCACTTTGGAGGTATAATTTTAACGTATTAAACGCATCTCTGTGGAAATTCAGACGCTCGAATCGGGGGAAATCAAACGTGCTTACAATTGCCAATTAAATCTGTATGTTAAACGTATCGTAGTTCTTTTAGAATATTCCTGCAGACTTTTCCTTCGTTGAAATTCACTCGACACGCGATCTTTCTGATACTAAAAAATTCACTGTTCGAATTAACTTCAATTTTTACAAATATCCTCTATTAGTCAGGAATTTAGGAACTCTGAAAATTCACTCGAATTACATAGAAAATGAAATTAAAGTCGCCAAATTCCAGGCCCCGGATTTCGGCCTCAGTTCCCTCGAAGAGTCTAAAAGAAATAATCAAGAAGAAACAGAGTACACATGTGTAAAGTACGAAACGAAACTGGATCGCCATTGTCACGTCGCATTTGGCAAGAAATGAAAACGATACGAGTAGAAGAGTTGCGTCGGCGAGAGAGAGGATCGTTTCGATACTTTTCGCCTGGCGGAAAATATTCGCGCAGAGTATCTCTATGCGTGGAACGTCGTTTCGATGAAATCGGCGAAAATGGGGGAGAGGTAAATCGTTTGCCTCGGCAAACCAACGGGAAATATTTAGTCGTTCAACCAGAGAAAGACCGATCCTCGCGATTTTTTTATTCTTCCTTCCTTTTTCTTCCATTTGCCTCCCCTCCGTTCTCGTTCGTTTCCTCCCTCGTTCTTTATCCTCTGGGATAGACGTTCAGATGTGGAACTCGTACGAGTAGAAAAAGGAAGAAAGAAGAAAAAGGCACGAGTGGATTTATTGTTGTTTATTACCGCGTTCACAATGTCTATTTCCCTATGTTATTAGAGCACGACTGCGCATCGTGAAAGGAGTAACTCGCGTCTGAGTCTGCTCGGGACGAGTGCAAAAGGTTGCTGAGAGAGATTAGCCTTTCAATTCTCGATATTTCTCTGGGAAAAAATGAAGAAATGCCGGGCTTTTCCAACGTTGAGTTTTTTTCAATTTCCGTTTTTCCCAACGACCGAGATAAATTTGGACAGGCTGAACTTTTGCACGTTGCGGTTTTCGCGGGGAGATACTCGATAACACGGAAAGTTTTAACTCCTCTGTTTGTTTCACGGTTCAAGAGGATAGATTCACAGGCGGGGTACACGGGTGGGGATAAGTGAAGAAAAAAGAGACTATTGAATCGTGGTTCATCAATTTTTTCGGATTAATGCATCGCGCCCACGCTACACTCTTTTACCCCGACGTTTTAGAGACATTTATTTCGGGATCGAAACGTGTGGGTGTGCGAATATATTATTGCGAGGGTGAAGAGAAACTGGGGGAATAAAACGTGGGATTAATGTCGATCGATCGATCTGAAGTGATAATGAGTATAGTGTGATTTTTTTTTTTTATTTCGAAGAGTAACGTGGAGTTTGTGTATTCCAGTTAGATTCGGTGTTTTAAAAAGTTTGTTTGGAGGTGTTGGAATGTGGAATTTCTCTTTTTGAAAATTTACCGTGGAAATGTTAGGTCATTCCATAAGTTCGCGTCGAATTTCGTAATTTATATCAATATTTCCAACGAACCTTTAAATTTGACAAGAAAAACATAAGTACCTTCTTCTTCCTCAACTTCTTCCTCGAATTTTCATTAAAATAATTTTCGCTTTAACTGGAACTTACGGAACGACCTAATATGAAAAATTGCAAAGGGCAAAATTTTTATATTACACTCCAAAAGATGCTTCTTCCTATAAAAAAAAGACTTACTACCATATTTTTGCTACTTTTCCCAAAAGAAATTGTCAAAGATCGCTCGTTTCCTCCAGCTGTCCCTTTAATCTCTCCCCTCAATAACATTTTATTCCCCAAAAGAACGATCCACGAATACGTCGAATTAAACCACCGCAAAACCACGTGAAATTAAATCCACAATAACATCTTGCTAATAATCCCCGACCACCACTTCAAGCGCCCCTACATCCACATCGAACCCACCCAACCATACCACTCCAAACCCTTTCACACACTATCAATTCCCCAAACGAAATCCAACCCCTCCGGAGTACACTCCATCAGCATAGAAAAAAAGAAAAAAAATCGTCGTCACTTTAACAACCCCTTCAAACTACATTCCATTACTCCGCCCTTCATCCAGCTCGCCTAAGAGACCACGAAAATCCGGTGTACTCGCTGCGCAACTTACAAGAACCATCCTCGACTCCAATGAGAAAGCACCCTTCTTCTCCTCCACCGAAAAAAAAAGAAAAACAGGGAGAGAAACCAAAAAGGAAAAAAACAGAAGCCAACAAAAGAAAACTCGAAAGAAGAAGAAGACAAGTAAAAGACAAGTAGAAGAAGAATGCCCCCACGTGTATATCCGTGGTCGGTGAACTTAGCAGCACACAAACACACACACACTCTCTGCGAAGAGAGAAAGACAGAAGAAGAGGGAGAGACAGAGCGGCAGACTGCTTCCGGTAATGAAACTCGACATGAAGAGGAAGTTCGAAAGAGAGAGAGAGACGCGGTGTGGCGCGGCGGCCACGCACGTGGGGACGTTGAACGGTCTAAGGGATGCTGGAGGGGATGCAGGAGGTTGAGGTCGCATTGATTTTGTCTAGACAGGGTGGAGACTAGCTGTGGTATCGTCCTTCGCTCACCGTTGATATTCCGGCATCCACCGCGGCCGGTGCACGCACCTGCACACACCCATTTCCCAATCGTCTCTCGACAGCCAGTTTTTCCAAAAACGCAGAACCTTCGTCCCTTAAAAATCATTTCCTCTATTTTTTCTCCTCCCTCTCCAATTTTCACCTATTCTTCCTCGCTGTCTAGTTTTCTACCTTCCCTCCGCTCTTATCATTCCAAGTGTGTATCGTTCTACCGTACCGTGTAGAGGTAAAGAAGAAAAAGATCGACGAAATTGTTCGATGGATAATTGCATCGCGAGTGAAAGCTAGTCAGTTTGCCGTGTGTGAAACGCACGTTCGAACCGCGATCCTCGGTGCCGCGTTCTCGCACTTTCACTACGCGAAGTCGGCGATAACATCTTCGGAAAAGTGGCGTGGAAAAGAGTGTGAGAGGCCAATGGCCATCCTCGACGGGATTATGCAGCGGATATTGATGTTCGAACACGATCTGGTAGGTTTTGTATGAAAAAGAAGTTTCTATTTCTTTTTTTTTTTTTTTGAGATTGCGATCGAGGCAAATATCTGTCGATAAAACAGCTTTTCGGTGAAAAAGGGGATAATTGAAACGGGAGGTAGAGTATGCGCGGACGGTCGAAATGTGTGTTTTATCAACGAATCGGCCAACTAACGAGTTTCAGCTCGTTACGCGTCACGCTAATTGAGAACACAAAGAATCGGTCGTTGCGTCCGCCTGCGAGAAAGAGAAATATCATTTCCAGAGAAAGCTGTGTATTAATGTAAATTACTCGTTCGGGGAACGTTTCGAGGAGTCGAGTGTCTGTGCATGTATGTGATACGACTGTAATCGAAATAGATTCGCCGTTTTTTCGATTTAATACGCCGAGCACTGTGCACTTTTACAGTTTCGTAGGAAGCGAAAATTACTTAAAAGATCCCCTCTTCTTTTTTAGAATATCTCCGCTGAATTTCGATCGTTGAAAATTCGCTTGATACGCGCTCTTTCCAATGCCGGAAAATTCACTTTGGAGGTATAATTTTAACGTATTAAACGCATCTCTGTGGAAATTCAGACGCTCGAATCGGGGGAAATCAAACGTGCTTACAATTGCCAATTAAATCTGTATGTTAAACGTATCGTAGTTCTTTTAGAATATTCCTGCAGACTTTTCCTTCGTTGAAATTCACTCGACACGCGATCTTTCTGATACTAAAAAATTCACTGTTCGAATTAACTTCAATTTTTACAAATATCCTCTATTAGTCAGGAATTTAGGAACTCTGAAAATTCACTCGAATTACATAGAAAATGAAATTAAAGTCGCCAAATTCCAGGCCCCGGATTTCGGCCTCAGTTCCCTCGAAGAGTCTAAAAGAAATAATCAAGAAGAAACAGAGTACACATGTGTAAAGTACGAAACGAAACTGGATCGCCATTGTCACGTCGCATTTGGCAAGAAATGAAAACGATACGAGTAGAAGAGTTGCGTCGGCGAGAGAGAGGATCGTTTCGATACTTTTCGCCTGGCGGAAAATATTCGCGCAGAGTATCTCTATGCGTGGAACGTCGTTTCGATGAAATCGGCGAAAATGGGGGAGAGGTAAATCGTTTGCCTCGGCAAACCAACGGGAAATATTTAGTCGTTCAACCAGAGAAAGACCGATCCTCGCGATTTTTTTATTCTTCCTTCCTTTTTCTTCCATTTGCCTCCCCTCCGTTCTCGTTCGTTTCCTCCCTCGTTCTTTATCCTCTGGGATAGACGTTCAGATGTGGAACTCGTACGAGTAGAAAAAGGAAGAAAGAAGAAAAAGGCACGAGTGGATTTATTGTTGTTTATTACCGCGTTCACAATGTCTATTTCCCTATGTTATTAGAGCACGACTGCGCATCGTGAAAGGAGTAACTCGCGTCTGAGTCTGCTCGGGACGAGTGCAAAAGGTTGCTGAGAGAGATTAGCCTTTCAATTCTCGATATTTCTCTGGGAAAAAATGAAGAAATGCCGGGCTTTTCCAACGTTGAGTTTTTTTCAATTTCCGTTTTTCCCAACGACCGAGATAAATTTGGACAGGCTGAACTTTTGCACGTTGCGGTTTTCGCGGGGAGATACTCGATAACACGGAAATATGTATCTTGGGAAAATATTTGTAGAAACGAAAATTGCTGTTTTAATTTTTCTTTTTTTTTTTCTTCGATTTTTAACAACACTTTGGTAACTGTTTACTCTGTCTTTCACGCATTTTGCCGAGGAAATTGGGAAATGAGAATTTGTTCAATTCCAAGGGTTGAAAGTAGTTTCACGTCTGTTAACGCTCGTTTCGATGAATTTCATTGGACGATTGCAAAAGTTCGTACCCGATTTTCAGAGGTGGCGAGAACCTTATCTCGGTTCGAGAGGCGGGAAAGATACACCCCGTGTAATTTTAATTCGGATATCTGAATCTTGAGTATTTCAATACTCGAATTGCTGCTCAATTTACTCTCGAGTATTCCAGTACAGTATATTCTCCACAAGTGTCAGTCCGCAAGGAAGCTAAACCTGACACTTGTAGAGTCAGGGACTACGTTTTGGAGCCTCGCGCCTGCCTTTGTAGTTTGCCGAACGTAGACAAGGACAGCGAATAAAAAATAAGGATGAAAGGTGAGTCGAGGCAACCAAGCGATTTAAATACCAACTTTTTTAATTTTACGTTTTTCACGTATTAACAACATTTACTTATTAACACGTTCACTGTCTGGCGTGACAGTGAATAAGTAAATGTTATTCAAATTATATCGTGTTTGATATCATTTTCATTAGAAAAATCTCACCAACATGTTAAAAAAAATTTCAGCTAAAAAAAGTAAAAAAACTATTATGAATTGCGGAGCCCTGAAATCTCGTAAAGTAAACCGACTGGTGTAGCGTTACACTCTTGACTGACTGCGAGCGAGATAACATAGGCGCAGCAATGACGCAGCCTAGGCGTAGGACCATCTATACCGACACTTGTAGAATCCAAACTGACTGACACTTGTAGAGAATTTACTGTATTCGTTTCATTCCATTTCAGTTTCAAATGCAATCTGCTCTTGCACGCACCGATTGTGTTTTATTTTCATATCGGACACGAACTTTTGCAATCATCCAATAGATTTGTGGCGACCGCCACGGAGGGGCCCACGTACTTAGGCCTGGCGACTCTTGGCCCTCGAGGCGAAGAACCGAGAGATGTTTTTCCAAACATCTCCAAGTTTCTTCGTCCTCGAGGACATCGCCTTGGCAATGTATCGCGCCCCCACTTCCTGGGACTTTCCCAGGGAAAAGGGGCTGCTTAAGGGAGCCCGGAAAAAGGCACGAAGGCCTTTTGTCGTAGACCTTCTTTCTACGCGCATCGTATCGCCTTACATTTAAAATTAGTTTCAGTATTATCGGTTGAGCAAATATATTGTTGTTAAACAACTTCGCGAGTAATCATTTACACCACGTCACTTCCAAAGATTGAAATGTGAGGAGATGTAGTACTGTTGTGTTAATATCTGGACAATTGTATCGAGCAAAGAATATTTTACTCTGTTTTCTTCGAAAATTATCTCGGAAATTTCCCTTTAAACGACAGACGTTTTGCTCGAACAGAAAACGCCGCAATTAGCATGGAGAATTGACCGTTATCGTCGTCTTGGTGTCTCGTTAATGAACATCGTTCAGCTTTCCAAAGAGCTTTCAACCAGACTGCGCGAATTATTTTCGTTATTTTTCAAAAATTATTGTCCGCAGTCGCACAGCCACACAAACGAGACGATAACTTTTAATCCTCGTTTAATTACCAAGCAAAGGAAGAGAGAGGAGGAGAGTGAGAGCGGATTAATTGGCTTGGTAACGAAACCCACTGTAATTCTTGGCTCGATTCGAATTTACAACTTACTCGAAACGAAAGTTGATAATTCTGCTAATTAAAAACTGAAATGGCACTGCCTGCGTTGTAAAATTCCTCCTTTTTTCAATCTCCTCGATTATCCTCGCGAAATTTCACCAAATTTCATTCCACGCATTTTTTCACTCACCTTTGAAATTCGACAATTTGTCGATTTTACAGAATGTAAGATTGCGAGATTTGACGGAGGAGGGCGAAAAAAAAGTTCCTCCCTTCTTTTTATCATTTACAGACCGAGAATGGAAGCAATTATTCTCCGTTAAAAACTCGCTCCGGCGCGCTCACTTTTTCTCCAAGGTGTGCTAGAGGGATGATGAAAAAAAAAGGAGAAATATATTTTAGAGTTCATTAGTATTCATTAAAACATCGCAAGCAGCGTAAGCTCATTAAGATGTAAGTTATGAGGTTTCTCTTCCAAAGTCTCCTCCTCCTCCATGCTACATTCAATAATTATCGCGACGAAGAAACGAGGAGGTTTCATTCCCGCGGAAAACTCGGGACTAATAGCGGCCGCTTCGAGAAAAGAAGAGAAAAAGGGGGAAAGAAGGAGGAGAAAAAGTGAAACGAGAACGAGCCTGGTTGCGAAATTTGATAATTCCGCGATGGATTAATCGAGATATTTTTATCCCTGCTTACTCTCTTTTCTACGTCGGAGAAACTGAAAGGAATTCGATAATTTCGTTCCGATTAACGGAGGATCTTTTATTTCTGTGTTACAGGGACCCCCTCGACTCCAATAATGCCAGGAGGCACGCCTGGGACTCCATCCTCTAAAACCAAGGTAAACCGATCAATTCTGACAAAGGAAAAATGAATTAACACTTCTGACAAAAGCCTACATTTTCAAACAAAACACACACATTTCTCGAATATCCTTGATAAAAAGAAAAACGATCGATTGAACGAATAACACCTGTTCCAGGACAAGATAATGATGAGAACAAAGGTGGTAGTGGCTCTGTACCCTTTTCGAGCGATCGAGGGCGGCGACCTGTCCCTCGAAAAGGTAAGAGAAAACCCGGAAGGAAATTCGTCCTAAAAATATCGAGGAGAACAGAACTGAAACGTATGAAATGTTTGATACGCGATTAAACGGCGGGTAAAACGATCGTTGTCCGACTTATTTCGCCGGGCGCTTCTACGATACAGGGTTTAATTGCATCGCATGAAATCCGAGACCGCGGTAATTCCCCTTCCCCGGTTTGAAATCGGAAATCCGAATCGCGTAAAAGAAAACGACACGCTCGATATTCGATTCTGAACGGTCCTTCGATATCTTCTTGCCCTCGGAAGGCACTCCTTCGGTGATTACGTCTTTCGAGGATGGTTCGTGTTAGTAGCTACATAGCTCGGTATTAAAACGGAATCTACATCGCGATATAGCGGACCGAATGTGGGTGAACCGATGGGCGTATGGTTTATGGTTTCACGTTAAACCGAATCCTTATCGTGGTGTACCTACAATATGTACGGTAGCAAATTGCACCGTGCGAAATCGAATGAAATTCTGGGCACGTGGACTCGTACCGAATCGAACATCGAGTCCGGTATATTGCAGCGTGGAAAAAGTTAAGCGAACCAAATTACGCTGTAACGTTCGGATATCCTAAATCGCGTCGAATTGGCCCTCGGTGTCAAACTGTGGCAAACCGAATCGTGTAATGGAAAAGCGAGATTACGAAGGTGTGAAGTTAACGTGAATTGTAGCAGAACGGAATTTTTCGTATGTATCAATCGTGTGATCGATGGAACAACTTTTAAACGCGAATCAAACCACGTCAAACCAGCTCAAACTGTTTCAAACAAGCTCAAACGTCGAGTTTCATCTTACGTATTTCTGATCAATTTTGTACGATTCTAGTGGACGATGCTCGGTTCGAAATGAAACGTGATAATGTCTTGATCGTGAACACATGACGTTCTTCGAAACGATCATTGAGATTTGCAAGTCATAATCGAGCTTTCGCGCGGCTGATTCCTGCGGTCGGATAACGGTCTCGATAATGTTCTGCGTCGATCATATTATCGTGGACATATAGGTAGAGGCATCGTTGGAATCCTGTGGACGTCGGTTATCCTCTAATATGCAGAGAAACCGCTCTCTCGGATCCCATTAACACTTGGACTCCGCCGTTTACGCCAGGCACCACCACGGTGCTTAATCCTGTACTAAATCAACCGTGAGACGTTTTACAGCTTTCGCTCGGTTTATCGTCGTGCATGTGACGATTGTCGACTTAACGCAATTCGCGGGAAACTTTGCGTATACGGTAGGAGACCCGGTATAACTCGTAATCACAAAATTGCTAATTGCTACTGCCTCAGGTATAACGCGATAAAAAAGAAGAAGAACATAGAAATTCAGAATTTGGAATTTTGGATTAATCGAATTTGGCCGAAAAAACGATGTCGGTGGAGCTGAATTTGTATTATATTTAAAATTTCGTCAAATCTTCTCAGGTGTGAAAGAAACTTCGAGAATTCTAAATTATGAAGTTTTAGAATTCTCTAAATTTTTCCTCCCAAATTTTCCCACAAGAAAAACAGAGAAGATACCTGCGTACGAAATCATTGCCAGATTTTCGTTAAATTTCGTCTTTTCCGGCAATACTCCAGCGGATCAGCGAAAAATGCCGCGAAAATATCGAGCCTCGATCGAAGAATAGCGATAGGAAGGAATACGGTTAGCCCCAAAACATCGAAAATCGTGGTCCAACGGCGCTTGGTTTTCGGCCAGCTCTCGCAAAAAGCCCTTTTCGAAGCTTGAAAGCTTCGGGAACTCGTCTGGGAAGCTGTGGTCCCCGCGAACGTCGTCCCCTCGACTCTTTTAACGGAGAGACACGGAAAACTTTTCTCTCTCTCTAGGTTTGATGTTTCGAACCGACCCGCGAATGCTACCAACGTGCACAGATTTAACCGTTTAACTTCTTTCGGAGGACGGTGAAAGTTGGACGGAGGATGGTTTTAAAGTGGTTGCGGTTCTGCTGCTACATTCTTTGTCACGTGTTTAAATCCTCTTTGTATCGAAGCTGTTCCTCGTGAAATTTTTACCGTGCGAATCGTGCGAGAAGGTCTCGAGATTCGGCTGTTTGACCCCTTAACATATGGCAACGTGTCAGGCTCGCGGCAGAGATTCTGGCGTATATGTGAGAAAAAGTAGTTATATCGATAAGAAAAATTCGTTGTAATCCTAATTTTCGTTGGAATTTTTAAGACCGAGGATTGCTAAATGTGATTAATCTGTGACGGATTAGTTTTTCTTACCTGATACGGTACTAAAACGGAAAATGGCTGACGCTTAGATGCATAGTCGGAAAAGAAATCATACGTTAAGGGGTTGACCTCGATATTTCTAGAGAATAATTAACGTTGTTCTTGTTGTATCACGGTTGTGCAGAATGTTGGGATTAAGCGAGTCTGTGTTTCAGGGTGCAGAGTACGAGGTACTGGACGACTCTCAGGAACATTGGTGGAAAGTCAAAGACGAGCATGGGTACGTAGGTAAAAAGGGTGTCTCGTTTATAATGAACGTAGAAAGTACGAAAAAAGACTAACAAGAGTTTATATAGTCTGACACCTTTTTTTTTTTCATATTAACTTTGCGGTCGTATTTTCCATAGGCGTGGCGGTCGTACTGGAATTATTTTTTGGTAGCGCTTGCTCGGTCGATTATTGCCTAAAAAACGTATAAATTTTATTCAAATAAAAGTTTGTTTAAGCTGTGTGCGTATTATTATCTTTTTCTGCACCGTTTCTGCGGACGAAAGGTCCGCAGAGCGTTTAGAAGGTAAAGACCGCAAAGAGTTAACATTTATTTTTTTGTTTCAACGATCTGTGATCTTAAAGTGATCTCAAATGGTAAAAGAAATATCGAAGATTGTAAAACAGCTTTCATTCAGAGTGACTTTGAGAGGACTCTTTTTTACCATCGCTAGATTGCACATTACCGCTAGAATTACCAGCCGAGTCAAAATGAATTGGCGACTTTCCAAAAGTGAATTTTTCTGTAAGTAAAGCGTGATTGGAAAATTCGATTCGTATCGATACATGTAGAAAATAAATTCGAAAAGTTACAAACGATAATGAACATTCACGTTTTCTCGAAAGATGCTAACAGTCGGTAGAGTTCTAGTGTTAAACTATATAAACTCATTTTAGTATTTTTTTCACCTACTCTCAATAACAGCGGAATGAATTTAGATATCAGTTACAAATGAGACACCCGGTATGATAATGAAACGTACGTTTCGCGATATAGTAAAAAATATCGAGGGTAAGAATTTGGGATAAAAGCAGCGGTGAAAATTGATATAATCCCGCACAATTACGTGACCACCGCTTCATCCTGGCAATCAGGATTAACGTCGTCGTCGATCGAAGCCCCGTATATCTCCCTCTCGACAAGTTGCACGCTCGACGATCGAGTGCTTTTAAAGGCTTAAGTTCGCCTCTTCAAAAGCGGATTAGGGTTTGTGCGTTCGTTGGCCAGCATGAAGACGCGTGCCAAGGAGGGAGAGACCAGCCAAGGGAAACTAGGACAGGTTCCTCCGAAATATATTACCATCCGATCAAACATAGACACACACACACACACGCGCGCGAAGTGTTTCACGTGGAAACAACAACGTGAAACGATGCTTATTAAACGAAATAGAATCTCACTTTTTACACCACGAATCTCGCTAATTGGATCTCGTTAAAACTTAAGCAAACCTGATCCCTACGTCGAAGTTCTTTGGAGAACTTCGGACGACTTTGCTATAGGATAGATCGTCTAATAATTGATATTCTGAGTGGTCTGATAAGTTCATAGAACGTCTCACAGTTAGAATGCTACTGAATTATGGAGTATAACTTCTCTGGTTCTCCCGTTTCAGATCCATCGGTTACATTCCCAGCAACTACGTGAAGGAGAAAGAACTTCTAGGTCTTCAAAAGTACGAGTAAGTATAGCTGGCTGTGTCTTCTGTTTAAAGGGACTTTATATAGTTTAGAAAATTGTTGGTGATTGTAATTGAAACGGGACGTTTGGAATTGCAGGTGGTACGTGGGTGATATGTCCAGACAACGCGCAGAATCATTGCTCAAACAGGAGGATAAAGAAGGATGCTTCGTTATTCGTAATTCATCTACCAAAGGGCTGTACACGCTTTCACTCTACACTAAAGTGTGAGTGTTTAAAACCTCCTCTGTTCGATGGTTTAACATTCAAGGAGGAAGAGATTGTTAAATGTGTTGTACGGTTATTGTTACAGTCCACATCCTCATGTGAAACACTATCACATCAAACAGAACACCAGAGGAGAGTTTTATCTGTCTGAGAAACATTGCTGTGGCTCGATACCAGACTTGGTGAACTATCACAGGCACAACAGCGGCGGATTGGCTAGCAGATTGAAGACCAGCCCTTGTGATCGCCCTGTACCACCAACTGCTGGACTCAGTCATGGTTTGTAATCCTCCAGTGTCAGATTTCTGAGAGAAACACTTTCCTGCTACCCTCTGATTCATCAGAGAACAAGCCTAACGTTTATCCAGGATGCTTCAACAACTCTTTCATTCACAGACAAGTGGGAGATTGATCCAGCAGAGCTGCATTTGTTAGAAGAACTTGGCTCTGGAATGTTTGGAGTGGTACGAAGAGGAAAATGGTGTGGTTCTATAGACGTTGCTGTGAAAATGATGAAGGAAGGCACTATGTCTGAGGATGATTTTATTGAAGAAGCTAAAGTGATGACGTGAGTCATTGATTGAATAAAGACTTCACAAAGATTGAGGTGTTGTAGGAGATAAAAGTGGGAAAAAAACGCAATGTGGTAATTCTTTTGTACAGAAAACTTCAGCATCAGAACTTGGTCCAGCTATATGGCGTTTGCAGTAAGGACAGACCAATATACATTGTCACTGAGTACATGCGACATGGATCTCTGCTCAACTACCTCCGTCGTCATGAAGCAACACTAGGAGCAAATGTTGGTCTTCTTCTAGACATGTGTATACAGGTAGGCATTCATCTTTTAACCTAACTCTCTTATGCTTTTGACTGTTACTCTAAGTAACGCTAATTTAAACGACCTCTGTTACAGGTTTGCAAGGGAATGGCTTATCTGGAAAGGCATAACTACATCCACAGAGATCTTGCTGCGCGCAATTGTCTAGTGGGCTCAGAAAACGTAGTAAAAGTTGCAGACTTTGGATTGGCAAGGTGAACACCCTTGCTATACCCCTCGACGTTCAAATCCTCACATCCTGTTTATTCAAATTATTCGAATTTGTTCGTGTAGGTATGTACTAGATGACCAGTACACTAGTAGTGGAGGTACCAAATTTCCAATCAAGTGGGCGCCACCAGAAGTGCTCAACTACACCCGCTTCAGCTCCAAATCAGACGTCTGGGCCTACGGTGTGTTAATGTGGGAAGTATTCACATGCGGAAAGATGCCTTATGGACGTCTAAAGAACACCGAGGTTGTCGATAGAGTAGAACGAGGAATGAGATTGGAAAGACCTAAGGCCTGTTTCAAGGAAGTTTACGAGGTACACATCTATATACACAAAGACACAAAAAAGAAGAAGAAGAAGTCACTATTTGAACAATCTGAATTAAAAATGATTATTTATTTGCTTAGGTTATGCGAAAATGTTGGGCCCACTGCCCCGAAGAACGACCATCCTTCCGCGTATTGAAGGAGCAGCTAATCAGCGTATCTCAAGGTCTGCTCAATGATTGACTCAACCTTCTAAGGTGTATGCGCCTATCGTCGCCATCGAGCCGGTCAATACAGGCGGCGAAATCACCATCACTCGAGCGATCACCCTCTATATTACCATCCTCGAACTCGTCGTCTTCGTACAACTCGGCAACATTACCGTCGTCTCGTAAAACACGTGCACCAGCCTCTCTACCGCCGTCGATCGATTTTCTACATCTCTCGTCATCCACGTGTAAATTGAAGAAAGAAGGCTCATCCTCGCCGAGGTCATCCACGTGTAAATTGAAGAAAGAAGGGTCATCCTCACCGAGTACACCCGGCCACCAACCTAGTCAACCGTCATCGAGCTCGTCGAACGTCTGTGACATTTGCAGTTCCTACGGACACCCGTGGATTGAAATTTGCAAGGCGATGCGAGCCACTAAAGGCAAATAATGTGTGTGTGTCCCCCGAAGTATGTGTGTCGATTTCTCAACGATTGTATTAAGGCAGCTTACGAAACAAAAAACGGCAGAAAAGAAGCGAACAAAGAAAAAAGAAAAAAAAACACGAGCAAAAAAGGAACATAAGAAACAATATTAAATACGACATTATTTGAGCCTGCAGCACCGCAACCCTACCCCCACCCCGACTACCCCACTGTATCCCCACTCTTTCTCTGTCTCTAAATCCCCCCCACTCCACTCGAATTTTTCCAAAAAAAACATCCTGAAACTTTGCTATAGATATTTTAGACGTTGTTTTTTCGATTGTCGAAACGAACACAATCCGAGTGCGTGATATTATTATGTATTTCTCGGATATAATAGTTTCTTCACCCCATCCCACCCACCTCCTCCTCCTCCTTTATCCCTAAGTACCATCCTAACCCAGCCTGCCCATCATGAGTTTCAGAGTATCTGTTCCATGCAACGATACGAATGCATTTACGAATAGAACAGTAGTATTTATTGATTGTCCTTTAAAACAGGATATACTAGTAAGTTGTGATTTTTCCGTAGAAACATATACTGTCCTTTTGTTATCGACTTTTTAACGAGAACAGTAAACGTAACTCCACGAAACGAGAACAATTATTTCTGCTTGATAAGTGAATTTAATAAATGAATGTCTCACTTGTGTATTATATACTATGACAATTTAATAAAATAGAATAAAGAAAAATAAACAGTCTTGTTTCGATCGAATTTATTCGTAGACTTACCAATAGACGATTACTTCCTTTCCAAGTCCATCGTTGGTGTTCCTTCCATTGTCCACCGAATTTGGAGATCCTTTTATTCCGTCGTTGAAGCTGTTTTATCGCTGCTGTAAACACTTGTCACTTCTAGAAACACTCATACACTGCACTAGATTAATGATAAAGATAGACACTCGTTACTATCGTCACGAACGGAAAAAATTTCGTCAGAAAATAAAATCACACTTTATCAAACGAAGTATCTCGCGCCGATCGCAAATTTAAACTGATTGAACTTTTGAACTATTGCGTCTTACTTCAGGTCTAATGTGACTGCGCACGCAGGATTTGACACTTCAACGTTCAATTCTTATTGGATACTTGTTAACCTAAAATATTTTGACAAATTTTGTAAATTTTATGAATTGAGAATAAGTTAATATATGTAATTCGTATATAAATATGATCTACGATTTATAGAAATTGCTGTTCTCTTTCCTCTATAAAACGTCATAATAAAATATACAAAAATTTGTGTACTGTTGTAAACACGACTTGTCATTATCTTGTTCGAGTTATAAAATATTCATATCTACAAAGTACACAAATGATAAGCATGCATTTTATTAGCAGATTTACAATTATTAAATGTCATAGGTAATAATTATAAAAAATCTGAAATGTGTCAAATAAATCATTAGAAATAAATGTGGTTCAATTTTTATTCATCTACAGCAGAAGTTTTTACTAATGCGCATAAACGTAAAACGAAGTATTTTTCTTTTTTAATCATTTTTAGCATACTGTAACCTAATTTTTTAGGAAACAAGTAACAAGACATTTTAGCGTGATGGCAAATCCTTTAGTAGCAGTATGTCAAATGACATCAACAAACGATAAGGAAAAAAATTTTAAAACTGTACGCGAACTTACTGAAAAAGCTAAATGCAGATCAGCTTGTGTAAGTATAAAAAGAAGTTAAAATAATTATTTAATATTGCTCATGATCATACAAGAATTTAAAATATTTTGACAGATTGCATTTTTCCCTGAAGCATGTGATTATTTAGCTGATAATAAAAAGGATGTCATTGCTATGGCACAGCCTTTGAATGGATCAACAGTAACAAGCTACAAAGAAATTGCCAAGACAAATAAAATTTGGTTATCATTGGGTGGACTACATGAAGCAGTAAAAAATTCATATTTTTTAAGCTGCAGCATTATTATAATGATTTTTATTTACATATTATTCTAATTGTGTTTATAGTTATGTGACAATGAAAGCCATATAAGTAATACTCACATTGTAATAAATAGTGAAGGAGAAATTGTTAGTACATATCGCAAAATGCATTTATTTGATATGGATAATAAAAGCACTGGAGTTAGATTAATGGAATCAGATTATGTTACACCAGGACAAAAAATTGAGTCACCTATACCAACACCAATTGGAAAATTAGCACTTAGTATTGTATCCTTTATATAGAAGTGTTACATTATTTTTTTCCAGGTGTTAAAAAATTATTTATACTTGACAATGAAATTAGTGTTATGATATGCGTTTTCCGGAATTGGCTCTTTCATTGAGAAATATGGGAGCAGAAATTTTAACATATCCATCAGCATTTACATACCAAACAGGTGCTGCACATTGGGAAGTCATATTACGTGCTAGAGCTATAGAAACACAGTGTTATGTCATAGCTGCAGCTCAAACAGGTACACATAATAAAAAGAGAGTCAGCTGGGGTCATGCAATGGTAAATAACTTTACAAGAATAAAACTAGTTTTATCATGTTAAATATAGTTATTAATGCTATGTATATAAAATTTTACTAGATTATTGATCCATGGGGAACAGTAATAGGACAATGTAGTGAAAAAACTGATATGGTTTTAGCAGAAATTGATTTAAACCTTATATTAAAAAATATTCGTGAAATTATTTTTTAATTTTTCATACGAGCAAATGCATTAACAAGGAATTAAAAAAGTAATCATACTACATTCTTTTAATATCCATATATAAAACAAACATTTATTATGATACATTTTATTGTACATACCGTTTAATAACTTATAAATATTAAATACGAATGTTTGTTTGTACCTTAAAAATGTAGAATAGGTGAAAATATATTGCTACCTTTAGAAGTGTGGGCAATTTTTGTACATATGAGACTAAAAGTGTAATAGACTACCAAAAAAATGTGATTCAGATATTCTAATAAAACATAAAATAATATTTTAAAGAATACCATAAATGATACATTATTCAATGTGCTAATTCAAACTATTAACTGATTTAATATTTATTTAAAACTTCAATTATCTTTCCAGAATGGCACATGCTATATCTGTAGATATAGATGCAGTCTTTCTATTACTTGCTACCTACAAAATATAAATTATTGTTAAAATTACAAAATGTTAAAGAAATTAATCACCACTAATGTGTACATACTTTCACTTGTATCTGTCCTTTGAGATCCTATAAGATCTGCTTCAACTCCTTGCAATGCCCAACTGTGTTCGTATATTTCCAATGCTTCCCATTCTGACTTAAAAGCAGCCTTTGGGTCTGGTGGCATAGACATTGCAGCACCAGACACTTGGTCCTGTAAAAGTCTGGAAGTATCTGCAGCATTACTTTCTCCAAGAACAAGTGTATAAATAGAACGTAATCCAAACACATTAAGGAAATACCAAGATGCAGAGGAAACCCATGCAGCATCAAGAGTAATTAATTCTATACCACGTTGCAACATTGGTTTAAAACGTAATGTCAAAGGAAATGGTACTTTAGCTGAAATAAAATCACTAATTTTGAAGAGATTGATCTTAAAAAGACTGAGCATAGCCTTACTTACAGTCTTTTTCCATTGTACTTACTTGTAACAAAGCCAGAAAACATCCAGTTAATCCAACCACCTATTAGTACCATTGGTATAACATTAGTTACATTTCCTTTTAACATGTCTGTCATCATATTAGGATCAGTCATTGGATTCTGTGAGACAGGTGCACGTTTTTGCGTTTTAAAATACCCTGTTTCTTCATTATTAAAGAAATTTCTTCTACTAATAAATGCCATTTTTGGAATATATTGACCATTTTCTCTAAGCAGTCTAGAGCGTATCATTACTTGGCTAAAAAATATCAAATATGTAAATTTCAAAAATATTTTGATTCGCTCAAGCAATAATGCTTCGGAATAATCACCTGTCTTGTACTTGATGAAGCTCAACCTTTTTTTGTGAGGCAAGTAGTATCGAAACATAATGTCGAATGATTCCAACAAGAAATGTAATCACAACAATAGGTAAAAACACCCAACCCCGAATGTTTGGATCTAAAAGCAACTCAGCCATACCACTTGCCACTGCACCGAAATTTACGCGGAAGAAAGAAGAAAGGTAAGAAAACTAAACAGACTGAAGAACATTTTACGAAGGCAAGAATATGTGCATGTCAATGCCGGCTATAGATAGTAGGAGCCCCCTGGAGGACACAATATAGAAATAATGATTCATGCCACACCGATAATAAAGTGTATTTAATTCGCTTTTAAAATACGAAAAAAATTAAAAAATTGAAACCGATTTAAACGTAAATATATGTAAAAATTAAAATTGTATAGATACAAAAATTTCAGTGCACTTGTTATTTCACACTTGAGCCATCATTTTTTTGTAGTTTTTATTACTCCAACAGGTATAACTAATACATGGTAAAATTATTTTCTATATTATTGTCTTTTTTACTAACTAAAACTGCATATATTAGATAACACCTGACCATAAGTGCATCCTACACGAATGGATTGAAATGCTCGTAACGTAGATTTGAAAAACGCTTGGAATTAATAAATTTCACGTTCGAATTCGTTTATACGTTCTACAAGTATTACGTAACCTTAACTTTACATAGCATCTAAAAAATGATATCCCCATTCTGATATTTAGAAGACAAAAAAACGATGAGGTTACTTTTTACATTTTTTACAAAAGGAAAGAGGAAACCAGAACAGCGTACAATAGAGAAAGATTCTGTGCGATTTCCCGCCTTTGAGACAATCACCTTCATTATCGACGTGTGCGACCGAACGTGGAGGAGAGGCCCGACGGAGGGCAGTGTCAATCGTTCGCATTTGGCGGCGTGGTGTTCGTCGAGACACCTACATTACATTCGTATAATATGATTCAGTTTCGCTAGAGCACTATTACGGGGTGAGATCCGCAAAGAGTGCCTGAGCATCTCGAAAAGTGCGTCGCACGTAAAGTGCGAAGCGTGATATGAAATAGTGAATTGGATCGTGATTCAAATGGACAGGTCGATACTAGCCGCGCGTCATGAGATTGTGAAAGGAATCGAGAACGTATAAGAAGGTGGCAGGAAGTGGGAAAAGGGCCAGGGATACAACGCTCACGCCCGGTTGTCACGACGCCATGTTTCCCCGAAGTGGTCTACCGATGTCGAGTATCCCTTTGATGGTACTCTGCTTTTTCGTACTTATCGTCGCCGGCCTTGACGAATCCGGTGAGTTCCGTGGACACTTTCGCAAATAGCCCCACGATCGATTCGCACGCGACGATAGCTTCTTCCGGCTTTTTTTCCATCGAAACGCCGCACGAGAGCCACACAATGAACGTTATAAGCAAGGTAGTTAACGGATACACGATGTGCCGCTGTCATTAACGTCCTCGCATTTGTTGTCCTTCGTTTGAACAGTGTTTACCTCGAATAGATATCATGGCAGCGGTTTCGAACTAATTCAAACGGATTGTTGGTTGTACAGGCGGGCATAAAATTGCATACCGTCACGCACGATTGATTAACAACATAAAAAGATATCGAATGTCATTGGCGTATATCTTGATCGTTTCAATCATTTATCGTTCGATGTACCGCCAGCTTTCTTATCTCCTGTTTGTTACGCGATCCATGTTTATGCCGGAGGATTCAATTTTCATGGTACATCGATTCTGCCAGAAAAAGCGTAGAATCAATTTGCTGTATACACACACTTGCGAGCCGTAGAATTCAAGATGCTCAGCTTTAAAACACGACGTGCCTGTCCATTTATCTATTGGCATTTTATTTTATTTTTTTTTTTTTCTGTTACAACGGTTGTACAGCAATTTGAATTTTTTTACATCTTGATTGGTAGAATGTTTCGGCTCGATCGATTACTATTTCGTTTAACCACCTTGTAACGTGCGTCCCTGTATACCATAGAAATAAATAAAAATACATTAATGGCGCAGGTCTTGATTCGATAAGTAATCATAAGCAAAAAGTAATCGTGACAAGCCTTGATTTATTCGATTCAAAAATAAAAGATGCATTAATTAAACAATTTTTATAACTTAGTTAATTGTGGCAATAAAAGAATATGAATTTTTGTAGAAAAATATTAACCTTTTTATCATACGAAGGTATACTGTCTGAAATCTATACTATTGTTTTTCATGACAAAATCTACATCCGTTTTTTACTTACTTCCTAATTACCCGTCCACTTTAACACGCTGTATTAAACGTGTCAATATTTTTTACATATTTACATCTTGTATGTTTACCAGCAACATCCGTTTTCGTCTCGTCTATTTGCATCAACGGTTACGATATCAAGTTACATTTTTCGCGGAAAATAAAGTTCGTTTGATTTAAAAGTACCGAATGCAATTATCGACTGTGCAATGATTACACTAAAACCGGAAGAAAGTCAAACGAGAGACCGTATAAAATGTTATCATCAAAAATTTTTTTTTTACGATCTATCTCTATTTAGTCTCGCGTTTATCTTTCATTGCAAATAAAAATAATCTAATCGTTTAATATGGCATATAATTTGAAGACGTTTAATGTGAGAAAATGTCACAGCCTATTGAGTCACTGGTGCCATTGCGATAATAACCGTTGGACTCATTAAATAAAGAATTTACGAGATATACCCATACACTTTCACATTTTATAAGGGAAACTAAAAACTTTGAATGAAATAGAATGTTTTAAAATTTATGTTACTATGAATTATAAAATAATAATGGTTATAATTACTACTAGAATTTTTTTCGAAATACTTAAAAATTCTAATTGATCGATTATAAATGAGAAACTGCTCACAGACGCGATAAACAAAAAAAAGTATCGATCGATTAGCCGTCGAAATTTTATTAAACGGTAAAAAATGTTGAATGTTTTAAAATATTTCGGGAAGTAATAAAACGAACGCTTTGTATTTTTATTGAATCGTAAAAACCCATAAAAATGTATGTAGAAAGAATTGCAGTGAAATATACTGTAGGTCTTTAGTAATTTGAACTGCTAAGACAAAACTTGCCCAGTTTGTATGTCTCCACTATTATGATTTTAATGAATTAACGAGCCAACTACTTGGTTCATTCACATACTACTTGGCTAAAAGTTCTTTTCTGGTCAGCTATATCAGCTACTTTTCAAATAACATAGATGATGTTAATCAATTTTTGTTCATTATTATTACCTTTAATTTAATAAAGTGTCATGTTAGTTTAAATATTAATAGGATGTTATATTTAGTATCAAAATGAATATACAACACATTTGTTTATCTGTTTTTTATGTAGGTGTTGAGAAAATAGAAACCCCTGAAGCACTGTTAAAAATCACAGCATCTCAGGATTTAGAGGGTATAGAGGCTGAGAGTACACCATCTATAATATGTAAACTCAGTGTACCGGGACATATATGGTGGACTAGCAATGGAAAGAATCTCACTACAATTAAAGATTTTGAGTCTGTAGGGCGTTTGGATATCAAACAGGCTAGTAGAAATGATACAGGAGACTACAAGTGTATGGCACAAACTACAGATGGAGAATTGTTGGAAAAAGATGTCCATATCAGAGTTATTGGTAAATATTATTTATCAATAATAATTATAGTTGTATTTTTAGTTTAAAAAAAAAATCATAATTACATTTCTATTTTAGAGCCAGGTAGAATAACAACTGGAGAGGACATTAGGGCAAAAGTAATGGAATCAGCTAACTTGACATGTCACATGCATGGCTATCCATTATCTCAATTTACTTGGTTAAAAGGGAATGATTCAGAAAGTATAGAGCACCTGAAAGATTTTACTACTATCACGCAGATAAACGAAACTCTCACCGTACTGTCTCTAGAATTTTCGAGTTTAGCGCGTAAAGATAACGGAACGTATATTTGTAAAGCACGTGATTATAGCGGTGAAATTAGCGCTTATAGGCACCTTTTTGTAATTGATGTACCGAAAGTAAGCATTGACTTTATGAAAGCAGTTGGTGCTGGAAGTATATTTTTGAACTGGACTGTAAATGACGGCAACGAGCCGATTAAAAAATATTTTATCCAACATATGAAAAACGGCACTAATCAGTATCAATATTATTCCGAGCAAATTGGTGGTGGTAATTCGAGCTACGTTTTGAAAGGTTTCGAAAGTGGTACAGCATATCAGATTGGAATTAGTGCTACAAACGTCGTGGGTACATCGCATGTAAGACTTGATCCACGTTGGATCACCACACTTGAAAAAGGTACTAAGAAGAGAAATAACATGATTTTGATGTTGTACATTTTTCGTTACTGTACCATTGAATAATAAATTAATTCAATTTGTTACAGATCCAATTTTTGTGCCAAAAGTTTCCGTAAACGGAGTCACTGAAAATTCTATCACTATAGGATGGACAGTACCACCGCCGGATTTGAAAGAACACGTTCATTATTATAACTTAATGGCTACACATGGGGATCAGAAAAGAGAAGCGGTGTATCCCGCTCAACCGTTTACCGTATATGCTTTCGTCGATCTTGATCCTGCCACGGCGTATAAGTTTAAGATTGACGCGTGCAGCGAATATACGAAAGAATGTGGAAATTGGAGTGCTGAAGTGAATGGTACTACTTTGGATGGAGGTAAATTCGTCGATCTCAGAAGTTTTATATACTCTAAAAACTTGAAAGTAACAATTGAATTTTAATTTGCAGTGGCTAGTCCTCCTCAAAATCTATCCGTTAATTGTCGATTCGATAACATAAGTAGTTCCAGTTTTATATCCATCACATGGGTTCATCCAGACAAACCGAACGGTGTTATTACACGCTATAACATACAACTGACCGGCGTCGCCAAATTTAAAAATGATATGGGTCGTTTAGATATCGAAACCTGGGGACCACAGAATTGGAGCGTTTATAAAAAGAATAGCACTCATTTTAATCAAATACCGCCTAACACAGATTACACTGTCCGCGTGAACGGTGTAACTAGATCTCGTAGACCAGGAAAAGATGCTGTAGGTAATTGTACCACACCGGTTACCATTCCAGATAGGGACAGTTTAAACATGCGATCTTGGCGAAAAATCGAGAACCAGGGTAAACAGTTGTTCAAACTGTATCTTCCGCGTATCACAGAGAGAAATGGTCCTATATGTTGTTATCGAGTTTATTTGATAAAATTAGCACCACAGAAGAGTGTCAGTGATCTGCCACCACCCGAGGAAATCGGTGTATATTCATACCAGTATGCTCATAATACACCTTCTGGTGGTGCTTACGTTGCCGAAACGTTCGATAGCGATCGATTAATATCGGAAATCTTCCTTGGCGATGGCGAATCATTCAACGGTAGCAGTATGTGCAACAAATGTATTGGACTTCGGCCAAAAGCCGCTCCACCGATATTACATTTTGTTCCTGAAGTTCCAACAACTACGGCGCCACTCAATACAACACCTGCCACTACTACAACAACCCCAGCAACAACTACGACTACAACACCAGCTCCAACGACATCGACTACCACTACTCAAAAAATAGAAACAACCATTGCGAATGTAGTAGAGAGCAATCAGACAGAGACTGTAGAAAGAAGAAAGAGAGACAATATGGCTACTCAGAAAACAAAGAATAATGATGGATCTTTCGATCTTGTTCCACAAGATGGTTTCTTAGACGAAAAATCAAACTACACCGGTTTCATTGAAGTTATCGGTACGAATTTGTAAATAAATTTACACATTTTACATCTAAAATAGTAGTTTATATAACAAGATCTTCTGTTATAGTATTTGGAAATCAGGAAAATCAATTTTTAACAGCATACAGCAACTACTTCCATCCTCTTTACGGAGGATTGGACTCCACGAATACCGTATCAACGGAAGTTACCACACTCAGCGTAATTCTGCAGATTTCCATTGCCCTTATACTGATCATCATTATTCTTCTCATTGCGCTTTGCGTATTGCATAGATACACAAAGCGTGCTCAACAAAGGGGAGAGGAAATTATAACTTTGAGAAATAGTTTCAGGTAAAGAAACTTGTAACTATAGTAATCGTATGTTTTTTGTCAAAAGACGTACGAGTTTACTTAATAAATGAAATTTAATCTTTATTTTAATAGACATTTGTGCAGAAGTCTCAGAGGAAGACATCAACTGGTAGCAGCGAGCCCTCCTGACATGCCACCCGTCCCTAAGAATGAACTGCTCCAGGCATACCTTGAACGACACCGAGATTCCGATTATGGTTTTCAACATGAGTTCGAATTGCTACCGGACAGATTTACAGATCGTACGACAAGAGCCTCAGAAGCACGCGAGAATCTGTACAAAAATCGTTATCCAGACATAAAGTGTTACGATCAAACCAGAGTAAGACTCGCACAAATGGATGGTATTTGCGGATCCGACTACATAAACGCGAACTTTGTGCTAGGATATAAAGAACGCAAAAAATTCATATGTGCCCAAGGTCCAATGGAAAATACTGTTTGCGATTACTGGAGAATGATTTGGGAACAACACCTTGAGCTGATACTTATGTTAACGAATCTTGAAGAATATTCGAAGACAAAATGTGCAAAATACTGGCCAGACAAGGGTGAAACCAAAAATTTTGGAGACATCACCGTTGAACATATTCGAGAGAGAGCTTACTCGGATTATGTAGTTCGTGAATTGAAAATGACTCGATTAGGAGAACGAGACGCGCGCACCATTGTTCAATATCATTTCTTAGTTTGGAAAGACTTCATGGCGCCGGAACATCCTCATGCGATACTGAGGTTTATCAAAAGAGTGAACGAAGCTTACTCTTTAGAGAAGGGACCCATATTGGTGCACTGTAGTGCAGGTGTTGGACGAACAGGAACGTTAGTCGCGTTAGATTCTCTGCTGCAACAACTCGCAGAGGAGGGGCAAGTTTCGATTTTCAACACAGTATGTGATCTGAGACATCAAAGAAACTTCTTAGTGCAATCGTTGAAACAGTATATTTTCATTTATCGTGCGTTAATGGAAATGGCACAATATGGGGACACGGAGATTTCGGCATCTCAGCTTAAAGCTGCAATGGCGAGATTAAGACAAAGGGATAACGGCAAAGAAAAATGTAGAATGGAAGAAGAGTATGATGTAAGTAAAAAGTTCCACAAGAAAGGTTGAATTTAGATTGTTCAGTAAATAATTCATTGACGAGAATTGTACATTTTCTTTCCAATTTGTAGAAAATCAACTCTGTATTGGAAGATAGAAAATCATTTTCTGTTGGCGGAGGGGAAGAGAACAAAAGTAAGAACAGAAGCGATTTAGTAATACCATATGACAGAAATCGAGTAATTCTCACACCTGTGCCAGGCAGAGAACACTCGACGTATATAAACGCATCATTCATCGAAGGCTATGACAATTCTGAGTCATTCGTTATTACTCAAGACCCGTTAGACACTACTATAGCAGACTTCTGGCGAATGATTTCAGAGCAGTGTATCTCTACGATAGTAATGTTATCAGACGTAAGTGAATATTTCTCTTAATTGTTTCATGTTGCTATTGTATCTTTAGATTTCGATTTTATTGTTGCGTAAGCACTGTCCATGGTACGCAACTTGCATTTTACATAATTACAATATTAGTCGGATGAAAAATATTGTTGTGCCTCCGACTTTAAATAGTTTTTAGTATTATACAAGTATTAATGATCGTGTGTCAGCTATTATCTTTTTAAATAGTACAACAATTATTACACAACAAATTATTTCAGTTGAACGAAGGTCCACGAAAGTGTCCACGGTATTGGCCCGATGACGAAGATGTATATGACCATATAAAAGTTAGATACATTCAAAGCGAGAGCTGTCCATATTACACTCGCCGCGAATTCTGTGTTTCCAATACGAAAACTGACGAAAGTGTTGTTGTGACGCAATATCAGTACCATGGATGGCCCACAGTAGAGGGGGAAGTACCTGAAGTAACTCGTGGTCTCATTGAGCTCGTAAACCAAACGCTTACGAACGACACAGAATCAAGTGGCTCGCTAGTTGTACACTGCAGTTATGGATCTGATAGGAGTTCCATGTTCGTCGCTCTTAGTATATTGGTTCAACAACTAAGGACTGAAAAACGCGTAGACATTTTCACCACGACAAAGAAATTACGTTCACAAAGACATGGCATGATTAGCACTTTTGTACGTAACTTTGATTAGATACTAAAAATCTATCCTTCATAAATAATTAGAAACATGATGTAATTTATGAATTAATATTTCAGGCACAATACGAATTTTTGCACCGTGCTATCGTGAACTATTCAGATCTTCATAATTTGGCCGACGATGAACCAGCATCTTAATACTACAAACTGTAACATTGGAACACCCTGATAATGTTCGGTGAACATGTGCGTAAAGACAATTCACGTACATAAAGTGTTTGACAACGTACGGATGCTCAAAGAAACGTATATTGGGCCAACCAAAGAAATTACTAATATATTGGTGAAACAAGTACATCATGAAGTTAGACTGACACATACGTGTGCACAAGAAACTATCGACCTTTGAGATTTTTTGACGTTTCATGCACAGACTATCGGATTACGTGTACTAGACACTTATTCGTACTGCAAGGAATAATCACTAAACATTTTTCACATTGACAAACTCATAGGATTAAACTGGATGCACAATTGGTTTCATATGATTCACGAATCAGATTAACCGGTTGGTTAATTGTTACAAAGTGCAGTACAGTGATGACACTCGTGATACCACGCTCTTGACAACTCTGTGAACCTATCTCAATGACTTATTTTTATCGATGATATCGAGAGAAAAAAAAACACGAAATAGTGTATTAAAAAAATTTTTGTGATCGAAAAATGGAACATTCGAGGAAAGCACTGATGCAGCAAAGTAAGTGCTTTTTTTATTAACAAATACGACTATTTGATGGACTAGTGAAAGAGTTAAGCATATTTATAAGACGTACGAATATCCTGACAAGTGGACCATATAGCTTACCAATCTGATGTTTGATCGTGGTTTTTTATATTGTACTATTTATACAATATTCAAGCTCAATCTCAAATGTAAATTGCATTGTGCAATCGTGAAATTATGATTCATAAAAACTTACAAACTTTTATGTAATTCTATTTATTCTTTCTTCTTATTGTTACACTTTACACGTGTCGTTTTTTTTTTTTTACCTTGAGCACGATCAAATATAGATGGCACAGTTTATATGGTTTAAAAACTGAATTAAGAACTGGCTTGTATTCTTCCAAAACGTTTCTACCGGCATGCGTTGTTATTCTACCGTTCGATGACAAGGAAAGATCAAACGCTGATATGATCTACCTTACGATTTACAATTATTAATATTATCACTCACGCATGCGTGTAAGTTTATTTGTAAGATACGTGTCATATACAATATAAGCGCGTGTACGCACGCCTGCGCTAATTTTTCTTCTAAAGAAAGACTGATATTCTTATTCAGTTGGAAATGCGCGAAGAACCAGCACGTACGTTTGTTTGTACGGCATGTAAAACTGCTGTGAATTTATAACATGGAAAGAAAACGAATCATTTTTTTACTTTTTCATACACAAAGACGATTAGGGATATCTGTGTGTTTGGCATGTCCGCAAAATGTGCTTTGTAAGTCACCGACGAAGTGTTACACATAATTGGAGGGCTTACGCGGCACAATAGGAGTTAGGCTTTTACTCTGAGAATATTGAAAGACATAGGTAGTTCTTATGCTGCATTGGAATGGAAATTTCTTAGTTAGTTTTACATGAATAACTAATGAACAAATTTCTTCTAAAAGACTTTTCCTAACTTGCAAAAAAAAAAAAAAAGTTCAAGATATGGCCATTGAAGTGATAAATCAGATTTTTATATTAATGGCAGGAACTACCTATAGCTGTTAGTATTCTACCTCACAGTGGATAATGCTGAAATGAAAAAATGAAAAAAGAAAAAAAAAAGAAAACAAGTCGATGAGATTACTATAAATAAGGAAAGAAAAAATGGAATCTTTGGAGTAAGGAAATTGTGAAATCACGTTATATATGTTATTTCTTCGCACGCTCGTTCTTTTCTAGTCAAGTTTTTTTTAAACTCCGGCACGTGCGCTGCTAAGCCATTCACTTATGGCAGGGGACAATCACATTAAATTCTTGGTTCACATCGCGTCGGTCGGCAAGATTTTTTTTTCTTTCCTTTCCGTGTCAGTTTCATTCCATTTACGTGCTTCATGATGCACGTCCCTACTCGATGTACATGTGTGTATAACCAGCTCATTAACCGAGAATCAATTAGTTGCTAGTTTGCGCTTCGATTATGTTGTAATTGATAGAGATCTAAGGCACAAACATGCTCCGTCTGTAATTAGAATCGTTACTGTCGCCTCCCGCTGTTGCTTATTGTATTAATGAACGGTGTGACATATTTGTTTTATGCTCATGACACACTTGTTAGTTATAGGAGTGTTTTTTTATAATGATGCAAAGTATTTAAGGATTTCCACCTAATGTCAAATTTTACAGAGCATAACTTAACAATATTTTAACGAACAGATTGCATATTAATTGCATTGGTTATGATATTATTTAGGAATTTTTAATTTTTGATTTATACATATTTAACAGTAATTTATATATTCTTTACAAATGACAGAATTTTTATATACATATAAGTATTTACAT
>NW_017100515.1:2228600-2250449 GCF_001263275.1 Habropoda laboriosa | reverse complement strand
ATATTATTTAAGAAGAATTCTGCGCAGAATTAACGATCGTTTTAAACATTTTACCGTATGAAGCTGAAACATACTTTACATCCACGCGAAAATGCGTATCATAGAACGATAAATATAATTATTGCAGGTATTTTAGTACAATGTGCAATTGCAAAATTGGGATGAAAATTTTGTAATTAATTACACATACCGTTCTTGTTGCGTATTTTCATCTCATAGTATGTGTATAAAGAAACATCGACATTTTTACAGCCAGTGTATGAATTAGAAGAATTAAAAGCATTGTTGTAAATTAATCTATACTTTTTATTTTTATCATAACAAAGATTTTGATATGGTCCAATGAAAAAGAAAAAAAATAAGAATATTCCACTATTTTAACTTCTTATTTTGTAAAGTTTGCATTGAAACAATACAAGCATGCTATTATAACAATGTAAAGATACCTCAGATATAAGTTAAAGTTAATGGCAGGTTTCACAGTTTGCCACTTCCTCTGAAAACTGAAACATAGCAATGATGCACATTATTAATTACATCAGGCTGTATTGGTACAATAGTCTTGTTTTTGGTTTTTTTAATAAATCCAATTGAAATTGAAGAGATTGTTTAAGCTGAAATTAACTTTAATTCATCTTGAGGTAAATGGCTCTATGTAACTGGCTAGGAACATGTAGTGCGAATAATTATGTAGCGTGCCCCATAAGTACGTGTGCGTGACGTTTGTTGTATGATTAGGCGATACGTGAAAAATAGAATAGGAGACGGCGGTCTTTTTCGTGGATAATAGTTCAAGTAGAATATGTACTAAATACTCTTCTATGCCCAGAGAAAAGTGATTGACGAAGCATGTATCACCTACACGTTAAAGATGCCATTCATGCTAAATTTGCCCTAATGTCTGAAAGAGAGATAACAGTGTTAAGTAATAGTATTTGAATGAGCTAGCATAGAACTTTGTAAATTGTGCTATTGCCATAGCAGTGAAGTATATGTTGTGAATATGATTGTGCTGCATTTGACAAATAATTATAAGACATTGAAATTGAAATAAATTTGTTTACAGAAGAAATTTACCACTTTTAAAAGAAATGCCTTTGATTCAACAAAGAAATCTGTAATTTTCTCTCTCTTTATTTTTCTTTATTATATGATGATTAATGCAAATGTCAATTGTAGCAGCACAAACTTATTGCACTTGAAAAGAAGAAAAGAAAGACTTCAGCTAAGCATAATAGAAAACAAACTTCAATGTATGTGCCAGTGCATCACTCAAATGGTATTCTATTTTGCTTGGAAGTCAAAGTGCTTGCAGCAAAGACTTTTTTACAATTTTGATAAATAAAATGAAATTTGCAATGATACAGAATACAGAGTAAGGCAATTGTCAAGGGCATTTTATATGCTTATACTTCATTTTTCATTGTGCTTTATATCTATCGCTTAGTATGTTCAGGCAATTTTCTGAATGTACAGTATATGTAAAGTATTGCCTTAATGACAAAGACTTTGAGCTCTAAATTGAAACAAAATGATCTTAAGATTCTTTTCTCGTTGTTCTCTATATATATTCTCTTAACGCGTACACAAGCAATGTACTATCTGTCTGATATACATGAATTCAATGGCACCTACTAACGTTCCTGTGATATTCTATGCGACTGATGAGTTTAAAATGTGATGAACCATGATCCTTTTTGTACAACTGGCAATAGAGACCAGTTTTTATAGAACCAATCTTGTACTTTTATAACTTATAATTTCGATTTACCTTTATCTAATTTCTCAATGAATTTCCGAGAACATTTACATTTGATAAGGATATACTTGGATTTTTTAAACACTTTTTACTGACTCATCTAAATATTAAGGTAAAAATAATCGGGCAATTGAAATATTGCATGTTTCGTGGACACACTCGATGTTACGAAACAACGCATCGATCGTACCTAATAGAAGGTTGAGTTTTTATGATCATTGAACATAGATAACATCAGTCGAAATATGAGGCGTCGAATCTTGTCTAATTTGTTTGCATTAAAAAATAATTTATGGAAAGATACTCTACAATTAGCGATCGAGATACGATGTATTACTCTTTTATTGTACATAGCTGCTAGCATTATGAGTTATGTAGTGATTTTTTTTTTTTTTAAACCGTATAATACTCGAAGCAAAAAGACAGACGATCAGGAGTCTGAAATTTTTTAATATATGGGATATTTCAACTGAAGCATATCGAGCTAATGGATCTTTTCAAAGTAACATCCGTTTATGGATCGAAATAGGTCACCCTATGTATACGTTACCTCGTTTTACGTTTCGAATTATTTTTCCTTGTCACGAAGTCGGCACTACGCTAGAGGAATACTACAGAAAAGTATTACCAAAAGTATTCTTTATAATTAATTCTATTATCGTTGCGAATTTGCATCAAGTTTTTAACGAGGTTGCTTATTCCGTAAAGCATAGCAATAAAATACTTTATCATAATCTAATTATTAGTGATACCTTTGTATAGACTTGTTAACCTAATTTCTTTTTTTGCCTCTTTTCAGCGCGTAGCTTGTATCGAACCTTATAATTTTTATTTATTACGACGATTGTATTGAATCAAATAGAAAGTTCTGAATATATCGACGATAAGTATACATTACGACATTCGTTATAAATATCGTATGCTGCCATTGTACAAAATACGTAAGTTTCGTTGGTACTGTATGTGTAAAGTTGTGCTATGAATTGTCATTTTACTTTTAGTACACTCTCTATAACGTGTATACATTTACGTTTATCTACACAATTAGCGATTTCTCCTTAGAGCAATCTGTAATGTACATTTTTATAAGTGCGCCCCTTTACGAATGATTTGTCTCGAATGAGCGATTACGTAGAACCGAACACTATCTGTAGGGTGTGTTTCCCATCTTCCGTGTAACAATACTCAACGTACACGATAAGTGTAGAGACGAAAGAGGGAAAAAAATGTATCTCGGCCTATTTTTAACGAAATTTCGTACCCATCGCACAAAGAATGCTCAGAAACCAATGTTCAAGGAACTGATACAAATTAATTGTTAATATCTAATCTCTGCGATTCGAATTTAGCGCGCCAACATGTCTGAACAGGATGTTTTCGAAGGGTAGTGTTTCGCGGGTAAAATCGGTACACCGTGATTCCGAGAGAAAGACCGTAGATTTTATCGGGCGTCGCTTTTAAAATTGTCTTAGGCACTAATGCTGTTATAAACGGTGTTCTTTCTTTGTTCTGTATATACAGTGTATCTTCTTAAGGTATGTTTTTAATTAACTGCCGGTTGAGTTTTCGTCGAACATCACGATCAATAATACTCGACCCTTTAAATGTCACGTCCGACGTCGAACGGTGCTGATCGACCGGAAATGGGTGCATGCGATAGTAACTGTAATAACTGCGCGCGCACACACACCCGGAAAACGATATGCGCGACAAAGTTCAAATCGATTAAGCGGCGATTATTGAAATCGATAATCGGTATTCCGTCTAGGACACGTGAAATCTGAAAACGGTTTCCACGCCTTCTATGTTTCGAAAAAGGAAAAATAAAATAAAAAAAGGATAATAATGCAAAATGCTCTAAAAACAGAGGGCCTACCACCGCCGTCTCCAATCCAATTCGTTGACCCACGACAGGTTAGAATTTTTTTCTTTTCTTTTGTAAATTGAACAGTATAAGAGGGGGAATAAAAGACGAAATGCCACCGCGTATTGTATTACTATGTTATGTTCGTATATAATGAGGAATTAAAGTTTAAATTACGTATAGCTTTAGATTTTGTATGATATTCACTTTAAAAGAAAGGGAGGTTATGCTAAAGATAAAGATATATATTATATATATGAAATACGTGTAACGACAATTGATCGTTCGTTGATCTTGCCTGAGGACGATTGACGAATGACAAAAAATGATATAGCGGCGCTGATCATCGAATCATCTTTTTGTATGAAAAGAAAAAAAATTGTAAAGCGATATCGGTAACGGTGCACTCGATGTGAAAGGAAATACACGACACAATAACGAGCCATACAAGCAATTTTAGTTTTCTCCCCCCTCTCCCCTTTATTATCATATCCAAGCACGAAAGGTTACGGTACATTCTTTTAATGTTCGCCTAACGTACTTTAGAAGCTATATCTCTTTTGACCAATATTTTTACATAAAGAAAATCCTACTTAACATTGATTTACGAATCGTTTAAGAAATTAGCAAGATATTCTAATAGTTCGAATAAATATTAGTTACCCGTCCATTATACTGGATAATTATTTATTAACCTAGTCGTGGAACTACTCATTTTCGTCTTTACAGGTCGACGCACCGTTAAGGAGGCTTTAAGTTATGAATAAAATTATCGATAAAATTATGAAAAATTGTTACGTTTTATGGTAAAATGCACATGTTCTCTAGAATAGCGTGAAAAATGTGAGCGTGACAGATATTGTGATGTGGACGAGGAATAATGGCAGGGTAATTTCATTGGACGAAGATAATTAAAGGAAATCGCGGGTTGTCAACTAACGGCTCCTTGCAGATCCATTCAGTGAACCGCAATTCCTCGAGCATGCCATCGTCCACCGAGAACATACTGCCATTTGCACAACAATTAATCCTTACGAATGAATATTATTATTCAACACAAACACTATGGTATTACTTGATAAAATAAACTGATAAATTAGATTTCTACAAAATAAATCAAATAGCAAAATGAAAAATTTTACAAAGTACAAAATTACTTCCGTTGTAGCAATTACTTCGTAATTAAGCTGGACATCATTGCTGCGCCTGAAGAATGATAAAAGCGTAACATTCGTGCTTACATCTACATTTACCAGACAAGCTTCCTTTAAACAATGGAGCAGCGGAATGAAACAATGCGACGTGGTTGACGGAACAGAAGGAAATCAGGTTTCTAGTACGAAATGAACAATACTCGAAGAAATTGTCCCCTAATAATTCATCTTTGTTTAAACTTCATTTAGGTACTTCGAATGTCATTCCACCGATCTTCATCGAAAAGCAAAAGTTTCGAAGTCCTCGCTGTATCTAATATCACCGCGTGTTTTCGCTGGACTGGTTTACTGTACTGTTCCCATTTTTCTTACGAATCGCGTAATAATCGCCGGTAACGTTCAACTTTTGCGTACGATAGAAATACGAAACGAGCCGTCGCGCAGCCACGCGTTCAAGTCTCCAAAGTGTTACGTATCCGAAAACTTGATTATCCGGTGTTTGTTGAATATGGACGTCGTTTCGAGAACATCCGTTATATTCTCCAATCGCGTGTCCATGGAATTATTTACCCCGATGAAAAAAGTCGGATTCGTAACGGAACTATCGAAATAGATTTTTTTCTTTTTTACTTTTAAATTGTCCACCGTAATAATTAAGAAATTATCGATGAAAGTAACGTCAGGTGGTTCGTAATAAAATCGTATCCTTTTATTATATTTTTTAAAAAACATTTTATGATATAAAATAAAGTTGCAGAGATACAGAGTTTCGTTTCTGGGACAATGCCACGAAAGCAGGAAATTCGTGGGAAAGAAAAAGAATATTATCCTTAGGAAGTATACTTAACATACAGCAAGTTTGTGAATTTCTTAAATGAATGTCCTTGCACGAACATACAAGCAAGAGAATTCCTTGAATACTTGGTGGGGAACGCGTTAGCCGTGGATACTCGTGCAGTCCATCCCTGTTAGTACAATTGCGAACATGCTGGCCGCAAGTGTTCACATGTATGACGCACTAATTTGTATTACAAGCAAGTAGAGAGCAAAAAGGATTAAACGAGGAATAAATCATTGTGCCATCGTTAATTCGATGGAAAAAAAGAGAGAGAGCAACGCGTCGCCGGTTCTTAATTGCTGGTGGAAGAATTGTAATAAGGTACAACGATACACGATATAATTCTTCGAGCAGAAAATTAAGATTGCAACAGCAACAAGTGTAACATCGTTATAAATCGTAAAACGAATGTTGTAACGGTAAAAATGCACATTCATGTATATTTCAATTTCACTGCCATTTGAAAGTACACCGCAATGAAGATGCAGGGAAATTATTACCAGGAAGAAAAGTTTCTCATTGGATAAAGAAAGAAAAATCAGGAATTCTACATGATGATTACGAAAGAGAAAATGATATTCATTTATCTCGCTTTCGTATTTTTCAATCCTATTGGATATGTAAAAACGAACGGTGAATCGAGCGGAGAGTATCTTCAGAAGGTGATGTTCCAGCTTCAAGAATTCAATGTACCTCCCCCTATCAATTCATATGACCGATTGTCGTCGAATAAGGATTATAAAAATGTCGCTCACGCGAATAAATATCGACAGAATTATGGGGTACAGAGGATCAGTATGAACACGCGACAGAACGCGCAAAAATATCAGAACCAGAGCTTTCAGCATTACAACGTTTTACCTAACAAGAAGCTTGATCTACACTCAACCGATTTTGACAATTTTTCCCACTATTATCAGGTGAAATTAAATTTCTTTTTATTTAAAAAGAAAAAAAGTGATATAAAATATTATAATCATTGAATTAATTTTTCAGCCTCATGTTCCTGCTGTCACTAAAGTACGGGAACCGGAAATACTTGGATTTACACGGCCAGAACTGGCGGCTATGTATAAAAGTGCATTAGAAAAAGGATCGACGATGAGTTTATCCTCTTTAACAAATGCACTCTCTTCCGGTGAACTGCCACAGGTTACGCAGACTCACGTGGAGTTTCCGGTTAAGCAGCCTCTCTATCAATATTACTTTTTCCCGCTAAAAACCTTCATGTCAGAGTTTAAGAAAAATCACGGTTATAAAACAATTGTAAGTAAACGCCCTTCGTTTATTTTTCAAACGTTTCAATTTTGGACGTGAAAAAATTCATCTAATTTAAATGAAAAATATATATGTTATTACTGTTTTAATTTTCTCAATATCACATTTTTGTCGTTCTTTATAGCCCGCACCTGCATTTGACAATACGGGAGCTGCACAAACTACGCAAACACAGTTATCGAATCCTCTCTTTGTAGCCATAAGCACTTTCGTCACCATGGCGATCGTATTCATGATGAGTGTTCTATTCTTGCCAAAGCTCACTCAACTCGATATACTGCACGCGCGAAGCATTCAAGATGATTTCTTTTATATATCAAACATCGTTACAAACGCCATCGAACGTTATAACATTATAGAGAAATTTAAGGATTATCCCGTGGATTCTGTCAGGTAGTTTAACACACATATGGCTAGGTAAATTTTACAATGTAACGTGGTGATAATAAAGAAAACGATCATAGAAGGCGAATAATGAAGAGTAAATGAACTGACAAAATATATTCGTAACATGTATTTAATTACATCATTTGTCATGAGTTAGATAAATTTTTTAACAAAAACAACATTGAGCTAAACAAAACAATTCTTATTCGATAACATTATATAATATTCTAAACTTTATTCTTAAAAAATGTAATCTTTTACAATCCTTTTTTTTTGTACATAAATATTCAATAAAATTGTATGAAGTTATATAACTAGAGATATGCTCGAAATAATACAACATCAAACGGTACTATGAACATCTACAAGTATTGTGCATCCTCATAATCCTAATATGGTAGAGAAAATACGGATAAGTTACTTTATGTGATCTATTTTTGGGAATGTATGCGCGTGTGATTACATTCAAGATATACCTAGATTTGTAATAAAGAAGTTAGGTACCTTTTAAACGTCACTATATGTACTTCTATGCTTTGTAAAAGTAGAGCTATATAAATCTTACAATCTGTACAATATGAAGAATATAAAGGAAGGCACACTTTGGAGTAATACCTGTAAGCTCATTACTCGTTTTACATGCTATCTATTTTTTTATTTTTTTTTTTTTTCATCAGTCTGTCCGATTGGCAGTGGAAAGAGATGCTTGCTCGGCTGCTTTCCGTTTTAATACTTGACGTTGGTGCTCATATTCAAAATCTTCTTCCGTTAAATTCAATTTTCGGATCTACAATATTGTGTTTATTTAATGAGACGTGTAATGTTCAACTTGACGGTGAAATATTCTACCTGATAAACTAAAGTTTCTTCTTCCATAATGTGTTGTGGAGGATTTCTTAATACTTGAAGCGTTTCATAAACTGTTGGACAACGTTTAATAAGAGATGTGCGACCCAAGCTACCTTTTAATAAAACTAGCCCAACTTTAAAGATAATTTTGACACCTTCACAAAGAAACATATCCCACACTCGTAGAATACTTTCCCATGGCAGTGTTCGCGTATAAACACACAAGAACCATTCAGTCATATATAAAATTGGTTCCATTTTTTGTTTTTTCTAAAAAAAAAATTAATGAGAATAGATGCACCTATTTTCATTGCCAAATGCATATGAAAAAATAAACTAAGACCAACCAGATGTTTGTAAGCAACAGGAGATACTCTTTTGAGAAGAGCAAACAGAATATCCCCATCACGTAATAATGTTTCCATTCCTTGACTATAATAACCAATCAGATATTTGTCACATATTGCAACAAGGCACCAAAATGCTTGTACTGCTGGCATGTGCATCAGCAAAAATGCTGCAATAGGTGCTTGAGCTTGACAATAACCAACTTTACTATTTAAAATAGAGTATGCCTTCAATACTTTAAATAGTTCTTCCTGTCCAGGGGCTTCCCCAATAAACATTATATGGTGAGGAAATTGCCGATGAAGGTCCTTTTTAATATCATCTATATACTTTGGATCACCAGATCTTTCTACCAACTCTTCAAATAAATTTGGATTTGTGTCCATTAATAATTGTCCTCCACATAGATTTAACCATGCTCGAAGCCTTACAGAAGGTGGAATGCCTTTTCGACATCTTTCCCTGACTTTACGATAATTAGTATTCATAAAATAGCTCCAATTGTTTAACATCTGTATCCATTTCCGCTCCCTTCGTAGCATTACCTCTGGTGGTATTCCTTGTTTGCCAAGGCTATTTCACATAAATATTAATACATGAAATTATTACCTGTCAGAGCTACAATTGGAATCTTGAAGGAAACCATGTCGATCAATTCTTGAACCTTCAAACTTTTCACTTTCGGTATCTGCATCCCCATTATGTGATCCTGAGGACGCCATAGCATCTTTCTAATTGTCTAAAGTAATAATATATGTATCAAATATATGTTTTTTACAAAATTAATCAACATTTTTATAAACAAAATTTTATTTATTGCACTGAATATGTTTAATCATTCTTTGGTTTTAAATGTACACAGTAAATAAATTCAGTCCGAACTATTTAATATTAATATAATTTTACTTTACTTAACTATGAATATAATAATTAATTCCCATTTTGTTAAAGGAAACAATAATAATCAAGTGTTCTAACGCAATATTAAAGAGAAATAAACAAAAAAATATCTTTATGCGATTTAGAACTGACAGTTGACAGTTAGTCACCAATGAAATCCGGAAAAATAGCACGATAACACGATCATAATTGAAGATATCAATGCTTCTTACGTCGCATGATAAGGCACTGTTTTGTAACGCCCAAAAAGATCGTGTAATGAATTACAATCATTTGTACGTGTCAGAGTATCTTGTCTCAACTTGATAACTAATATAAACACATTTTTATGTACATATTCGCACGATTATTTACTCTCACATTATCACATTAACAACGAGTGGGCGAACCATGTGAATTGACTACACTTACCATCGATAGTGCGCAAAAATGCAATTTATGCAATTCCACAAGAATATACTCTGCATTGCTTCAAACTATTGACGTTTCAGTTCTGTTATATGCAGCAATTATAGTTTGTATATCACTTAAAATTGATTGCTACACTATAATATATAAAAACTTTTTATTTCCAAATGTAACTCTCAGATGCTGTATGTTAATTGGATAGTTCCATTCAATCACCTACGTTTACCCAATAGTAAGAGAGGATTAAAAGTAAGATAACTATGCCTTAAAAGGCGTAATGAACGTAAACTAGCTATGTAATTCAAACCTAATTCCGTATTTAAAGAAAAATGAAGACGAACAGATTAATGGATAAAAAATAATGAAACTAAAATTTAAATGATTTCGTAATAACGATGACACAATGATATACTCGTCTCGTAACATGAGAGACAGGTTTTTTATTTACTTGCTACATGTCAGCACGTATGTATGTATATATGTATCTGTTTTTAACCTCACACAAATACTTTATAAGAGAACAAATGAAATGTGATTAAAAAATTATTCTAACAATGTATGTACATATTTTCATTTAGTACCATACGAACGTACGAACTTAACTTTTTATATGGCTATTTGTTTTTATTTAATGTTTCTTACCGGCATATTTTAAGTTTCGTTGTACACTTTTTTACTTCTAAGTCTAAAGTACAGCTAAAATTTACAATGATAATCAATATTAAATAATAATGTTTGTATTGCTTGTAAAATTTTATATTTGTTGCATTTGAAATTATGCACATAAGCTTAAAAATGTTTACAAGTATTTTAATATATTTCTAACATTACAGGTAATGAACTATAATAGATTTTACCCATAAAATGGATAATTAGATCAAAATATAGTTTAAAAGTATGCAGAAACAAAGCAAAAACATGGCAGAGGAAACTGAAAAACTTCCCAGTAATATGTTAACGTAAGTTTCTTTAAAAATATGAATATTTGATATGTAACTACTGTCATTTATGGAAAACTAGTACAAAATTTTTAAAAAATTGATATTTTCTAGGGCAGAAGAATTATTAGAAAACAAAGGTTTGAAATATAATGCTTGGGATGAATATGAAACATCAGCTAAAACTCTTCCAAAGACTGGAATGAAACAGTTTGAACCAAATAATTCTTGGTTACAAAATATGCAAATTGAGAAAGGTATTATGACTAGGAAAAATCTAATAGCCATAGAAAGAGTAGATCGAATATCTCAATTAGCTAGTGCAGAATGGTTGCCTGCACAGAAAAGGGCTAAAGTAAAAAAATACTCTGGTCAAGATTGGAGTAGTTTTGGTTTGGAAAAAGATGGTGCCTTGTATTTAATACCAGAAGAAGCATTGTTTCTTCTAGAAGCTGTATGTTATCACATGACAAAAACATATTTAAAGAAATTGTTTTCTAAAACAGTAGAGAATAAGTAAAACATTACTTTGTTTTAGAATTGTTTGGAACTTACATGGAATGATGTACCATTGTCTATCCAGCAAGCTTATGAACTTTTAATTGATAATGTTGAATGTACATTAGAGGAATATAGGGTCTACAGCCAATTAGTACGGTATGGTTATCGTATACAGCGTTTTATTTACAATACCGAAAGAAGCACAAAAGGTGATGAAAGTAGTAACATAAAACGTAAAGTTATTGTTGAGCCTGAAAATGGTCTTTGGATGACTGATATGCAACAACAAAATAATGATTGTAAAAATGCACATGGTAAAAAATCTGATAGTCCTTCAGAAAGAATTGATAGAGATATTAGTAATTCTCCCATAGAAATTTGTCATGACGTGACAGAACACAAAGATATACCAAAAGATGTAAATAAAGTTGTAGATGATCTTCTCTGTGCAGTAGAAAATATTGAAGCTCAATCTAAAAATACTGAATGTAAAGACAATATGGAAAATAAAAAAGAATCAGATATCAATTTGCAAACTATGAATGCAAATGAAAATAAAAAGAAACGAAATTCTGGAGTAGAAATTATATCAGAAGAAACTCTATTAGGTACTATTAAAATTGTCACAGACCATATAAATGATTCTACCAAAGGAAATAATACATCAGCAAATTGGCGAGCATCGCGCATACAACGAAATGTTAAATTATTGCCTAAAAGGACAGATAAAATATCATCACCTACTGAAAGTTTGGATTCTAGCATTAAAAATTCTGAATCTTCTTCAAGAAAACATAAATCTTCTTTACCACTTAAAGAAAATTTACAAGTTAAGAAATCAAAACATGAGGTACAGTATAATAATAGTTGCAATAGTTATATTTACAATATTGAAATATTAATATCAAGAAAATTTTTATAATTTTTCTTTCATTAGGTCATAGAACTTTCGGATGATGAAATTCAAGAGGTACCGAAACCAATGTCACGGTTGGATTTACTAAACTTAATTCCAAATATTGCATTTCAATCCACAATTACAATAAACATTTCAAGAGGGCACATACCACATAGTATAAAGCCTCATAAAACTATTTACCATTATGAAAGTGTAAAATTAAGAAATTTACAACAAGCAGATAAAAGATTACGATCGGGTCAAAATTTAGAACATTCAAATAATAATTCGAATCAAAGTCAGTGTAATAATACTATTACGGGTAACAATACTAGAAGAAATACAAATATTGTTCCGTTGAATCAAACTTCAGCAACGAATGTGCACAATGCTCTCATGCAAGATTATTTTCCCATGCAGCATGGACAACATGCAAATTTTGGTCCTAATTATGTATATAATAATAGGTTGCCATATACATATAGTCAAAATCTATACTGGCACCATAGAAATACTATGTTTCAAAATATATTTGTTGGTGTTGGTAATCATAGTACTGCTGCTCACCAAAACAGATTCATGTCAGTACAAACAAACAATTTATCAGTACCAAATATAAGTAATAACACAATCAGGCATTGTTTTACTCGAAACCAAGTTTATCATAATTTTCATCAGAATTCCTTATCAGTACGAAAATTATATCATCACAGAATAATAGAAAATACATCGATACATTGTAGTGTAGCTAGAAACGTGTTACTCCCAGATCCTCGCCCAAGGTATTGGCCACGAAATCACCATAGAATTACAAATATATTACCAAATCATAACGATGAAGTATATCAATCTTCATTTAAAGTATTACCAGGAGCATCATCATGGGTAGAATTAAAGACTAAATGGCGCGAAGAAAAAACAATCACTATCGATGATGAAGATACAGAAAAAGAGGAGATTGAAGACTCTAATGAAGTTCAAGTAGTTAGACAATTACGGAGTCCTCTTATCGGGCCAAAGAATGCAAATAGTCTTGAGGAAGTTTTTAGTAAGCTTAAAATAATTAAATCTGCACCTGAGAAAATTGTAAGAAGAAAAAAAAATAAATACAAAATATCGTACAATATTTATTCCAATACACAAAATTATAGGAAAGCAAATCCTGGTCTTCCATTTTACCGAGTAGTCGTAGTAAGGTAATTAGTTTTTGTTAATCATATTTCTTGTATACAGTTTAATGATGATTCTTGAGAGATTCTTTCATCTATTATTTCAGACAAGATGATACATTTATACAACCAATTGAATTGCACCGTTTGCTGCAGGATGCAGACAATTCGCCAATATTATTGGCATGTGTTTCAATGTCAATTTCATATATTCAACCAGGATTTATATCTATACCTAATTTAGCATAATTAAAATAAAATATTTCCATATGCAATATTTAATTGAATAATGATATTTAATTTTTTCCATTTATTTTTGTATAAAAGAAAAAAAAATGGTGTAAGAATTTTAGGAAAGGTATATTAAATAGTATACACAAGTGATGTGTATTTCATACTTTATTATAAACATTTCAAGCAACGTTTCGTGTTGTAGAAATTATTTTCAATTTGTTTCTTATATTAAAATTTCGTATTTCCGTAATATTTGTGAAATCACTTTCGGTCTATGACTGGTTCTATAGTTTGTCCACCGCAAATCTGACCCCAACCGATCAAACGCCAGTGTTTCTCAATACGACGCGATAACGCAATCTTCTCTTCAATTTCTGTACATACGGGATTCGTCAAACTGATTTTAGCTAAATCGGCACGAGTAGCTAATACACGACCTCCAGTACTTAATGATCCAATATTTACTAATAACACTTCGTTTCTTGTTAATTTTGGTACCTATTATTACACAATATTTCATAATTATAACAGAAAAATATATTTTACCATAACATTTTCATATAATATATTTACCCTCGCTCCTTTCTTATCACCCTCTGTTCTCACTCCTAATAATCGTTTAAGGAGATAATACGATATTTCAAGTTCAATAAATATTTTTGGTAGAGCTCCTACAGCTCCCAAAATTTGACCCACTAAACGATCCGCTCGGCATAATGTTGGTTCAATCTTTGTTCCAACACCTTAAAATTTATTTTTGTCAAATATTACCATATTCTTTTTATTTTTATAACTATTTTTCTTTATATGCATTCTTGTATACAATTTAATCTTACCAATAAGACCACCAGGAACAGCAAACTGAAGTTCATTTTGTTCAGCAAATAACGATACTATCCGTGAGAATATAGGTCGACAAGTCAATTTTCCTTCACTGTCTTTAGATACCAAACCAGGACGAACTTCAATTTCCATACCCACCTAAGAAATAATGCATATGTTAAATAATGTCTACATAACAAAAATAACTACAAAATCATATTTTCAATGTACTTTTAATACTCCTCTTAAAATACTTCCTCCGGCAACACCTCCTTTCAGATCATCTACTTCACAACCAGGCTTATTCACGTCAAACGATCGAATTACAATTAACCTCGGTTCCGAAGTAAAATCTCTTAAAGGTACCGGAATTTTCTTTGTAATATACTCGCATAAAACTTCGATGTTATACTTCAATTGTGCAGAAATTGGTATTACAGGAGCTCCTTCAGCTACTGTACCTAATTAAAGAAAGAACACGCATAATGGAAAATATAATTCATAAAATTATTATTAAGATTAAAAAGTACCTTGTACAAATTTCAATATTTGTTCATATTGCTCCTTTGCTTGAGCTTCTTTCACCAGATCTATTTTATTTTGTAAAATTACAATATGCTTCAGTTTCATAATTTCAATGGCAGCCAAGTGTTCTGATGTTTGAGGCTGAGGACACGATTCATTGCCAGCTATAAACGGAATTTAGCATCACAAAAAATTGTCATCCCCAATTTGATAATATAACTAGTAATATCCTTGCAATATGTATCTTCATTTTCTTCATATAATAAAAATTATTCTTATTTAATTTATAACTTGAAATGTACCGGTACAAGAAGCAAGACATTAAGAGGAGTATCTTAACTATGTACCAATTAAAAGTAAAGCTGCGTCCATGACAGCTGCACCGTTCAGCATAGTTGCCATGAGAATATCGTGTCCTGGACAATCGACAAAGGACACATGACGTACAAGTTGAAATCGTCCTGGGCAAACTGGACGTAAACAAGGAAACGAATCGTCTTTACTCGATCCTCCGGATATGTAACATCCTGGTCTTGGACATTTCTCGTTATCACATTTATATATCTTTGCGTTCGCGTATCCTGAAACGAACCAATTCAAAAATATTCATGATGTTATTTTCCCCAATTTCATTCTAACAAATCCTTTCCTTTGTCAATGACTAGATGAAACTTAAAGTACTATTTATACAATATAAAAGAATACATCAGCTGCTGGTATAATAATATACATTTATTTGTTTATGCATTGCTTATGTGCAAAAAGAACACATGTTTATTCTACATATACACATAAGTAATTCAACGACATTTACTGAACTTTTTTCATAATGTGAAATACTGTTGAATTTATAGTACAATACATCTACTTATTACTCGTAGAAAAATATATAATTTTTAAGGGTCACTTTTTAAACATTTTTTTTTAAATTTAAGTCATTTATTAAAAAATTAATATTTGTGTCGTTAATATGTTTGACATCCATAGTTTTTACATGTATGAATGATGTGTTGTTTAGCATTGTATTGCGTGGAGATTTGTGTACATATTTAGATGCTAATGTGAAACATTGGAATTTTATTAATATTAAAATGATTTCAAAAGTGTTCTTAGTAATATTAATTAAAATATCCACACAATGTTCTAACACATTTTGCCTAAAATTTATTTGCCACGAACACTTTATAATGCAATCGTACGAAATTATATGAACTAAAAATATGAAATGTAATATGTAACAAAATGATATTAGTTTCACAGAAACAATATGAATGCTAAACATATTCACTACGTGCATTTTATGGAAATACTATAAACCAAGTACAAAGTATGTGACAAATAAACTTTTGACAGAAAGATTGATAGAAAAGAATAATTATAATGATAATAATTACGACCATTGGTAATAATAAAAATAATAATAATAACAATGATGATAATGATGATGATATTAACAAAGAACTTTTAAAAGTTCTATGCCTAAGTATCTAAAAAATGGTATAAACATGAACATACAAATGTAATTCGTTGCTATGCCACTTCAAGTTGCTCTAATTGGTAACATTACATACATTTAACAAAAATAATTGTTTGTCTTTAAGCCATCACTACATAATTATTCATCAACATAAACAGTAGAATTTTCCTATGTGAACACATTCAGCTGTAAAACATTTTACGATGAAGCGAGTGAACATATCGCGGTGTTAAATATACGTCAACTATATTCGACCATAAAGCGTGTCATTTTTGATTGAACAATTAAAAAAAAAAAAGAATATATTAACCGTGAAACATATACCATAAACATGTAGTATAAATTATCTATAATTGTTTCAAACAAATACATATTGAATTATAAAAAAAATTATTTCGATTAGAAATTTTTTAAATATCTTAATTTGCTTGCATTTCGTAATTGTACAATCTGCTGTTTGATCACAGAATGAATGAAGAAGCAGTTATATACACGAAAGCTATTACTGTTCAATTCCATTCTGGTAATATACTGCTTAACCCTTTATAGGTAACCTCTCGTATCATCATCGAAACAAATAACACTGAATGTTTACACAACTTTGTTTAAATACTAACAAGATGAACTTGTGACTAAACAATATTAAAACAAATATCGTCTACAATTTTGGGCACCGCATTTGCACAAAGTTTTATTATTCGACAAGTCAGATTCAGGCGTCTCTGGACGTAATTCAAACTCCTTTTCAAAATCTGTGTTAACGTAAGTATTTACATGCTTTTTCAAAGATACATCTTGCTTTATAGAATTCTCGCTATTTTTCGAGGATTGATACATGTAATCGAAGGTGATTTCCTCATTTCTTTTAATGTCTCTCGTTGCAAACAAAGCAAGCTTGGGAAGATTAGGATCAAGACAATTGATCCAAACACCATAGACTGCCAGATTTGGATCACAAGAGTGATTAATGAAATGTGAAATGTTACCATACACGGCAGCATCGACAGTGTAGGGACACGCTTCTTCAGTCTCGTTATAATCAAGATCAAAGAGATACGTTCTACCAGCGGCATCGTATTCTTTACCACGTTGGTCAGCTTCCTCATTTGTGATTACTTCACCGACATATTCTGTGACAAAAATCCCTTTTTTAATCGGTTGTAAGGTCTTCACACCCCAACCTCGTCCATTGGCAGTTCTGAAAATGCAGAGTTTCATGTCGCTACCACGTTGCACCACTCGATTAATGCAGTCCATATCGCAAGTACACCGTTTATTGCATTCATATATTGGTGTTCCAGGCGGTACTCGAATCTTACATCCCGTAGTATATGGACAATTTCTACTGTCCTGACTGAAGCAACATTCTGTCTTAGAATTACAAGTATTGCATTCACAACCAATAGGTGGATCATTAGGTATTATAACCCCATTACCGGGTAAGTACTCTTCTATATAGTAAAAGTCCTGAGGTGCTCCCTCCAAGTCTACCATATTCTCCACTAGTATTAATGGTTTACCTTTGGTGATAGTATTCATTTCATTTTCCCAGTCTTTCAAAGATTTTAACTGTTTCTCTCTTGAAACAATAAGCAACATATGAAGAAGATCATATTTAACAGCCCTCTCAGATTTACTATTTTTAACATGCTTTTGCTTCATGAAGCTTCGTATGCGAGCAAACACTGTATTTGTTTCTGTTGAGATTGACTGTAGTGTTTCTCCATTATACTTAATTTGATTAAAGTACTCTTCGATATCCCGATTGTTCGGATAAAAATTTATTTTCTTCTTAAAAGCATCGAGTAACTTTAATCTATCCGTCTCAAATTTTTCTAATATATCCGGACAATTTGTTAAATTTGATACTGGTTCCCAGGTATTATACTGTGAATCCCAGTTCTTCCATTTAATTAAATATAATGGCACATCTTTTTCCTCTTTCTTTGCAAGAATCTTTTCTACTTCCCAAAAATTAGACCCTGACAGTAATGTTTCCATGCCTCGTTTATTATCATATTTTATATCCTTCAATATAACTCTAAGCTCCTTCAATTTAATATTTCCTAAATTGTACTTTATTTGATACTGTTCAATATCAGCATTATTATCTGATTTGTTCAGTCTTATATTTTCTATGCTACACTTTTGACTTTTGGAATGATACAAACTTCTTCTTCTTCTTCTGCTAATTCTATTGTGAACATTATTTGTATTTAATAAGTCAGAATTGCTTGAGTTGGTGCGTGTTGATTCAGCATCATTATAACTATCTCCTTCAGAGAAAACAAATTTCTCATTGAGTTTCCGATGTTTGGCAGATGGATGAACATATCCTGGAGAGGCTGGTCTTTTTTCTTGTGTAGAAGACATTTCGTTCATGTTGCCAAGATTTTCTTCTTGTTCCCCTCTGGTACTGTCCTCTGCACGAGTGTCTGTAATGCCAAACATTTAAAGGATGTCATTCTCTTCAGTCACATTTTTCCATATTTCGTTTAACTTGTATTATCATTCCTCCCCTTTCTTTTAGCATTAATGCACAACCTTGTACATTGAGAATCCCTCGAATCCTCTTCATTCTTCACTTTCATTTATTAAGCAAGATGTTTAGTGCTATTATAAGAAAATTGATATGATTCATAGTATGTTTGTGCAAAGAAAGGTGCCACACATATACAAAAATATGTTCTACAAAGTTATAGATTACTGCTTCAAATTTTCAATAAATATTTAGTTCAGAATTAAGTTCATATTTAGTCCATACAATATAGAATGAATGAAATAACATTGGTTGAACCTTAGAGATTCATTTAAACTGATTGATTAAAGCACACCTTAATGCTAATTTTATACTTGCATATAGCAGAACTTTTACATTTTAGCTTAAATTTTTATATCTTTAATTACATCATTGTTTCTATGTATTTAACTTTTTATACAATTTTTTGATAAATATTGTTATACTAACATAGCGCACTATAATTATAAACTTTGTTTTGTTTCTTATTTACCTCAATATTATTAGGAAACTTTTTCTTATTATGTATGACAATCTGTGGCTTCTTTTCATTTTCTTATTTTTATTTGGGTGAAGACTAAAATATTACATATTTTGTTTTAATATTATTCAATACATTGAAATGATGTATCATCTTTAAGATTTCAATAAACAAAATATACATTTAAAATGATATTTTACATTATTTTATGTGAAAAATATATTTGCATACACTATTACTTATTTCATACTTTTCATATTTGAAGTTAAATCACATTAATAACAATCTCTGTTTCCACTACATTTATAACATTATGAACCAGCTTATTAAGGTATGCTTTAATCAAAATTATTTTAATCTTTCAATTTTATGTAACTACTTATCTTAAAATGTTTGAGATATATCAATTGATGCATATTAAATTTATTATAATAATGAAGTAAGATCGTGAATTATAGATGCATAAAAATCACTTATACATGAAATTAAACATAAAACCTTTACTGTAAAATAAGCACTGATAATTATATTAATATTTTAGTATGCATTATTATTCCATGAATTTAACCTCACTTTAACCAAGATTTGACAGATTTAACGTCACATTAAGAATGAAATAATCTTTTTATGTATTAATATGTAACAACTATTGTGTACTTTAAAATTATTACTAGGATACACAATGCTTTGAACCGTTTAAATAATTACGTATTGCATCAATTTAAATAACGGAATAATTTAAAAAAATAACAGAACTACACTATTATTGTTACTTTAAATTAAAGAAACATAGTGAACATACTAAATTAATACATACTATAACGAATAAACAGCTAAAAAGTTTCCAATACATTAGTTGCAAACTAATTTTCGATAGCGCGATTCCGAAATGAGTCTTTCATAAAATGGCGACAATTTTTTGCGTCTAGCGCCATCTATGTAGCAGATGATAAACACAATTTTTTAAATTTCTTCTTCAAAAATGTAGTAAAAGTATAACATCATTGAATACATAAAACAATATAAAATAAAGCTTGTTGCAATATTAACATAATCATAACAATTATATGCTAAAATATTGATTAATTCTTTGTTTCTAAGAAAATGTTCTAAAAGAACATTTTTTAAAATAGTTCTACTCTTATATAGTTATAGTTGCATGCAAATTGAAAACAATCAACTTAATAAATTTTTAAAGAGTATTGTGAATGATAAGTTGTTAAAGAGTAATTCGCTTACCAAGCTTAATGGTAATATTCCTTTCTAATTCATTTTTAAAGCGAACAGTCTGTACTCCTGATATGGCTTTTACAATTGTAGACTTTCCATGTGCTACATGACCAATGGTACCTGTACAAAATTTTATATATACATTAATATTTATATCATCTAACATATTTTTTATATCCTAAAAAGAAAAAACAAATTATATTTACCAATATTAATTGTTGCTTGTCTACTGATGACCTCACGGGATAATGCAGTTAATTTGCTAACATCCTAAGTAATAAGAGTTTCATAAACTTAAATTTTAAGGTAATAAGGTATTTGTAATGTAAACATTTATTTAAAAGGGAATTGAAAATTGAAAATAAAAAATATTATAAGGCATTTTATATCAATTATTAATGTATGTATATTTCTCCTTAAAACTGCTTAAACAGAAGTTTGAACACTGATTATTTTGATTCATCATTGATTTCTGATTTTAAACATTATTACAATTTAACATTAAATAAACTTACAAAAATGTGTTTATATAAAATTGTAAATATTCTATGTATATTCTATACATAAAAGGGCATCAACCAAATGAAAACTAACATACAATACAAACATCAATTTTTACAAAATAAAGATATATAAGTAACAAAGTTGTGTATATTAACTTTATTGATATGAATATCAGAACATAATTCAGTAATAAATAAAGATATATAAACTTATGTGACAAAGTAACATGAGTCGAATACAGATGTCATTAACTATTGTTGAAACAAAAAGTTTATTGGTAAAAATTTTCATTCAACTTAACATAAGCGGGAAGTATTACAGTATGCTAACAGCATGAATTGAGGTTATATGAAACTTCACAAAAGCTTGTCACATTATGACGGCACATCGGCGTACTTATTACTCACTAGCTTCGAAAGATCCTGTTTATAAAGGTTTGGTTGACCCGTAGTCACTCCTAGACCTTCTTCACCACCCATTATCACTGATTCAGTTTTTACAACACGTAAACCACGCGATGAACACTTCTAAAAAGGCAATAACTCATTTAAAATCAAGAATACAGACAACTCCTAGGCAGTAAAGATGCCACGAGAGCGTAAGCAGCGCCAAGTGGAAATATTTCAAATTAATACAAAATACAGATTTCCTCACCAAACCATAATTTTATATAGATCTTAATATATTTAAATACAGTTGAATTTCTGTAATTGGTAAATACATTTAATGCTAGTTTTACTCTATTTATTTTATAATGAATAACATAT
>NW_017100515.1:2221839-2228328 GCF_001263275.1 Habropoda laboriosa | reverse complement strand
ATTAAAAAAAGATGAATTTTATTACGAAAGTTTAGGTAATTAAGGTACAGTGTCTGAAGAAGTATAATCAATTAAAAAATCATGCTATGGCCTATGGTTACACATGTATGATGTGCAGGTGCATGCACAGAAAGTAAATAAAATCGAGGAAAACTGAATTGTTTGAATTGAAAATTTGTGGAATTTAGACATTGGACTTTACTTAACTTTTGTAATTTTAACTAGATATTCGCAAGTGATAGGTGAACCTATGAATTAATCAAATTTTTGTAGACATTTTGTATTTAAAATGGAAAAGTATTCAAAATTTGTGGATTTATTATCTATAAGAAGACAAGATTGTGATATTTTATGGGCTTCTCGCCCAATGGACCCATTATCACCACATAAACTTCCACCAGAATCTAAATATTCTAGAAATCAAATGATTAAGGCAGTGTTAAATGATGAAAATGTTAAGTTAGCAATTACTTCTTTGGCTGCAGTATATCAAACAGGTGTAAAAGATGTAACCAAAAGGGCTCATGTTATAATAAATGAAATGGCTAGTAAAGCACACTTAGCCACTGTTCGTTGGATAGGTAAATCTAAAGTTTCTTATTTAAAATTATGTTTCTAATTTATTAAGTTATAAATAATGTTTAAACTTCAGGTGTAATTATTACAAAAGTTCTTAAAAGAATTTTTATGAGTATTTATATCAATGAAACTACAATATACAAAATGAAAAAGGAAATGCAAATTTCTCAAGTTCAATATGTTTACGCACCTTCCCACAGAAGTTACTTAGACTTTGTATTACTATCATACATATTATTTTCTTATAACATGGCACTTCCAAATATTGCAAGTGGGATGGATTTCTATCAAATGCATATAATAGGGGAGTTGTTAAGAAAAACAGGAGCTTTTTACATGCGACGTAGCTTTGCTAATGATTTGTTATACAAAAGAATATTTAGTGCATATGTAATGTCTCTAGTAAAGCATAGTGACAGAGCCATTGAATTTTTCATTGAAGGTACTCGAAGCAGAAGTTTGAAGAGTATAATACCAAAGTTTGGTATGTTAAAATTAATGATTTCATCTCCATAACTTTGATACAGCTATTATACAATGAGAACATAATGTATATATGATTTTATTTTTAGGCCTTCTATCAATCATTTTAGACAGCTTATTAGATGGCAGTGTACCTAATATATATTTTGTACCTATTAGTATTAATTATGAACGACCCCCAGAAGAATTGTTATTTGCATATGAACTTTTGGGAGTACCAAAACCAAAAGAATCTACTGTTGGTCTCCTTCAATCTCTATCTATTTTACAGAAACCACATGCTTATGGTTGTGTTGTTTTTAATATTGGAGACCCTATACCAGCATGCCAATTTTTAAAGATGGAACATCGTAAAGCAAAAGTGCTATCACCTTATGCAAAATTACCAACAACTGTTACTGAGAAGTTGGCTTATTCTATAATAGACTCACATAAAAGAAACACAATACTTATACCTTTTAATTTAATTGCCTTATTATTTAATGAGAGAAGTCAAACATGTACAGATGATCCATATACATTAGATAACTTAATCAGTGATTACTTATGGTGTAAAAATCTTTTAGAAGCATTTAATGCAACAGTTCATACAGGGAGGTAAGTTTCACAAAATAGTAATAGTATTTCAATATTACATATGACATTAGTACAATAGGAAGAATTTTATTTAGGTCATTTGATAGAGATGATGAAATTGCAAACAATGTGAAACAAGAAATATTAGATACTTTAAAGCCTCATGAAGAATTACTTATGTTTGATACATTAAACATTTTGAGACTTAAAGAAAGGCACAGAGAAACAAAATTAAAGAGCAATGCTCGTGTTAAGGGACATACTTTATCAGAAAGAACTATGAGAATAGCTATACCTGTCATTAATATTTCAATTTATTTAAATCCAGCTTTATCCTTTTTGATAAAACCAGCTATTGCCACTGTAGCAATAGGAATGAAAAACATTGAGCTTGGTAATATTACCATTACTTGATTTAGTCATTACTTTATATATATCTTATATATAAAATTGCTAAATAAAATTTTTGTTACTTTTATGTCTAGCAATTGCATTCAAACGATATGCGCTATTAAGAACATTATTGAGTACAGAATTTGCAATGCCTTTAATAGAAGATGAATCTGTGATAAAATCAGAATGGGAAGAAACGTTAAATTTATTATCAAATCGAAATTACATAAGTATTGACAATAATACATATATACAGAGGAAAGATACCAAAGTATTTTCCCTTTTATATAATGTAATATTACCATTTATAGATACAGTATACGTTACATGTCTTGTCTTATTTGAGGTAAAACTAAATATTTTTATGGTGTTCCATATTTATTATATTAAACATTTTTTTAAATATATAAGAATGCATATTTTTTTCAATTATAGTGGGATGAATCAAAATCAAATTATATAACGACGCAAGCAGTTTTGGTTGAAACACAGAAACGAATAGAAGAAGCGTTTCTCGAAGGACGCGAATGGGGACAACACCCTTATTCTTTATCGCTTGATTTGATTAATACAACAATATACAATCTACTAACACAAGGTATTCTAGTACCATATGAAAAACGAAATATGTACCAAGTTGACAAAATTCAGTTGGCGCTAATTCTTGCACAATTGAAAAATCTTTCGCTAAAACGACCATTAGGTTTATATCTTTATATGGCGTTATTGCCTATATTACCACCCCCTTTATCTGCTAAATTATAAGAATAGGATGTTCACATCAAATCTGGGAAGGTACATGTTAAAGCAGATTAAGTTTTACAAGAAATTTATTTGGCTGTGAAAGTTTTAATACACATTGTGTTATAAATATTGGTTTAATTAATATATGATTACTTTTTGTTATAAATATAAAGTCATTATAAAAGATTATTTAGTGTGATATAATCATATGATGAATTTATTAAAACTTAGAAGGAAAACTATGTAAACCTTGAAGAATCCTTGCTGTGTCATCGTCGAATTTGTTTATAGATTTCTTTCTTCTACCAAGAAGGAAAGTAGCACCAGTAGTAGTTGATGCAGAATTGTTCATATTTCTAAATAAAAGCTGAAAAAAATTATTACATAAATATTTAAATCGTAATTATTACTTATAATAATAAGTCTTATACATAATTTATTAATTACCATGACTAATCTAACAAGATACACTGCAAATGTAAGAAATGAAATAGCCATAAGTGCCCCTTCTATGGAAGGAAATCCTGCAGCATGTTCTTGATCATAACTGTGATCATAATGTTCAACACCTCTTTTCTTTCGATCAGCCATTATACTTTCTGCAAGCCGAGATTCTGAAAATATAAATAAATACTTGATTACTACATTCTACATTGATCACTCTTTGCTCTCATTTATTGATTTATTGTAATTCTTGTTGCTTGTTAGTATTCATTTTTTTGTTACCTATTTCCGTAATTAAAGTATATTCAAATGTCTTTAAAAATTGAATCTTTCCTTCACTTGATGTAGGTTGAGATTTCAAAGTATGGTGAACATTTTTAAGTATATCCACAGGCAGATATTTTAAAAGTTCTGAATCGTTTGAAATAAAAGACATATTCAAATATTGTTCGTTTTCTTTTCCTTTCTAAAAATCGGAAGTAATAACGAAATATTAATAAATTTTCGATTGTTTTTTCGAATTGAGCTAAAAAGTTAAATTGTAATAATAACGGTTTAATTACATTAATAGTTAAAGGAACTGTTGTTTCATATTTTTCTGTGTTAGTCACAAATACATTTTCTTTATCAGTATTTTTCAAAACTGTAGATTCTTTAATAGTATCTTTCATGTTATAAAGCTCGTGTTCTCCACTTTTGTTAACTATTGTTTGTTCTATTTTTGCATCTGTATAAGTAAAATTTTGATACCTATGAGAAAATTGATTTTCCACACCTTTTTGAGCAAATTTATAAAAATGATCTTGTTTCGCGGTAGGTATTCTACAAATAAGAGATAAAGTATTCTCATAAAATGTTGATATATATTGTGATTTTGATATTATTTAATATAATGGTTTCATGCTTACCTGTACACTTTTTTTTCATCAGAAAATTGAGGCATGTCTATCCATTCTGCCAAAGTATTGTTCAATAAAAATATATTAAATAATAATATGCTTGTTACTAGCATTTTAATTAATTAAATTATATAGCTTTTATAATAATATTTATAAACATATGTGTTCAGTGATATTGCACAATAATAATAGAAAGTAACAATTCATTTGTTGTACATATTTATGTCCATTAAATAAAATAAATTTGTATATATTGTGCACTTGATTTAAAAGTACTCACTTGTCTAACTGAAAGTGTGTTTGGATATGTAGTGTGACAGGAGCCAGGATGTTATTATTTCAAGCAGAAGTTCTGTTAGATTTAACGAGGGCAAGGATTAGCTTTACAACATAATGACATCAATTCACTGAACATTCGTAAACATTTTTATTTACGAAATTTTCTTTTAAATTCATCGTTTAAAAAACGTTTTCATTTTTTTTCGTTTCTAAAACGAAAATTTACGAATCATTTTAAAATTATCTTAACAGGAAATATAAAGTATTACGAAACTTTTTAGCATTAATAATTTATTTATTCACATCATTATGATAAGTACAATAATGATTTAACATTTCCATATTTTCATGAAAATTTGTTAGTTTCACTTAAATTGAGGCATGTCTATTATATCCTATCCATTATAACTTATCACTGTCTTTTAAGTACTTTTTGTCTGTTAATTATATAAATGTCATAAACTTAATTTGAACAAAATATATTATTGATTATTATGAAATTTAACATTTTTATAAAAACTTTAAAATATTGTTTAAGTAATACAAAAATTAAAAATAGATTTAATATGTACAAACAAATGATTTGTATAATAATAAAAAATACACTGAATGCATCTTACTGCAAAAATATAAAAACATTACAAATACATAGCATTGTGCATCAAATTATTGCGAATATTGTAAAACATGTACATAAAATGCATAAAGTATAACATTATCTATGGGCATTGCACAAATTTTTTTATATATAATTAAAAATACATTTGAAAAATTTATTACAAAATTGTAATAAATGATCTGCTTATACCTGGACTTATTGTCCCAATAATACTAATTATTTAAATGTAGCACTTTAATGTAATTATGATAAATATTTTAAAATTAAACAATGAACATACCAGTAAGCATATACGTAGTATTTATTGCATAATTAAAATAACTTTTTAAAGGAAATTAAAAATATAGGCCATGTACCGTGCACAACAATGCATTCAATGCTACATTAATTAAATATATAAAAAATTTAATAAAAAATGGAATAATTAAGTATTTTGTAATCCAATATTTTTAATAAATCATGCACATGAGATTCGGTTAATTAATCGATGAATAATTAAAATAATTTATATACTCATAGTACAATCTCAGAAAATATAAAATTATAGTAAAAAACTTGTGCTAAAATGTAATATTGCATTTAAAATATTGGTATAATGCTTAGGAAAGTCAAATTTTTCATCAAAGATCCAAATTTTATTACTCAAAAGCAACTCAGTCTTTATGATATAATTGACTACAAAATAAAAGATTACATTTATATATGTTTAATTGTTTAATTCAAAAGGAGATTGTTTTTGTTGACTATGAATATTTTAATTATTTATAATTTACTCCTATTATTATACTAAGACCAGTAGCTATGAACTATGAACTTTTAATAAATTATCTAGTAGCATGTTATGCATTTATTAAATCTTTAATACAAACTGGAAAGAGATATCTCAAACTCACAATAAAGGTACTTTTAATTCAATTGTTTCATAAATATTGAAAACTTTACTCTTAATTACAGGAAGCACATGGAATTACAAATATCCATTACATTAATTAAAAAGATAGAATGTAATTAATTTAAATTTTCTTCTTTTGGATTGATTTTGGAATGTTTTTTTTTAGTGGAACAATGTTAAATGCACAATAAACAATGTAAAATAACTGTATGCACTAATGTAATAAAATAATAAATACATTTAAAACATGCAACTAATATTTTCTTCTTTTATATATTAATAAAAATGATTTCAACAAATTTTGTTTGTTATTTCCTAATACAAAATGTATCACAATAGTAATTATATTCACAACATTATGACAAAATTCTTTCAAAATATGCATAATCGACTTCAAATTATTTGGAATACACTAATGTAATTATTAATTTTTTCCTTGTTTTTATAGTCAGTAAAGTTTACAAAGTTTATTATTATATGTAAGATCGAAAGATTAAGAAGACTTGTTTTATAAAGACTTACTTTTTATCACTTAACAATCAATAATTTGAAGTATATTTTTTGACCATGGTTTTCCTATT
>NW_017100515.1:2217595-2221753 GCF_001263275.1 Habropoda laboriosa | reverse complement strand
ATACTCTTACCCCCACCACATTCCATAGAATGTCAAAAGGTTTATACATATAAAAGAATATGTATATACTCTATAGTTTATACATACAGTTATGTACTATCTAAATCTAATTATTCTACTTTAAGCAACTTCTGTGCATTTATAAAACATGCTACATACTGAATTCTATATTAAGCTGGAAAATATACTTATATTAAAAGATTAGCACTTATATATTACTTGTAAAATATTATTATGTATTAAATGTATTAAAATGATAAAATAGTATGAAACAATTACTTATCCCATGATAAGATAAGTAATTATTAGAAATGTCATGACTATATCTACTATTTTCTGAAATATTTCCCATAAATTATTACCTATGGGAAAATTGTATGAGTACCTTACAATATTGAAACATGTTCAAATTCATTATTAAAATTCCTTAAGAACTTTCATAAAAACATTGCTGATGCTTTCCCCTAGCGTATTTTGTTAAGTGTCCTATCTTACACAATGCAGTCTAATCAAAATGTCCTTAAGTAATATTCTTATTTTCTACGTAAAACGTCTTGGAAGATACGTAATGGAGTGCTGCTTAATATCAGTATTCTGATATTCAAAACGAAATATAATTATACTCCCTTTTATGAATGTATTCAAGTCAGGCACGAATAAAACGTCGTAATGTAGCTCGAGCACTACGAGCCCAGCCTTTACGTATAGACAAATTATTTGGCAATGTTTCGATGTTTAACGTAGGCGGAGAGCTTTGTCATGTACGTTGATTACCATATGCTAACCACCGGGCATCATCACTTTCGTGAGTTAAATAACGATATCCCACTTTTGCTTCTAATTCTCGTAAATCACACCATGTTTGATAATCCTTACAAAGAATATAATTAATAATTCATAATTTTCAAATTGTTTTATGATTATAAAATTACTTACCTGGAGCCATACATGTTGTAAACTTTTATCTACAGTATAACGTTTTCTTTGTTTTACTTGTAATAGGTTATTGATTAAATCAATAGCTGCAAAAAGGTCATAAATCGTGTTTATTTTGTAGTTAGATGAGTATTAAATAAGATTATTTTATTTTAATCATTTGCATACCATCTGATGAGATTTCTCGCCAAGGGATAGGTGGATACATGAAAGCAGCATTTTGAATTTGTTCATTAATATCTTCTTCTTCATTGAATGGAAATGTACCACTCAAAGAAACATAAATAATTACACCAACACTCCACATATCTAAAGATCGATTATAACCTTTGTTTCTTAAAACTTCAGGTGCCAGATATGCGGGAGTACCAACAACACTTCTTCTGAAACTTTTCTCTCCTATGATTCTCGCAAAACCGAAGTCGCACAGTTTTACTTGTGTAAACTCGTTATCGCTACTTAGCAGCACATTTTCAGGTTTTAAATCACAATGTACTATATTTTTGCTATGTAAATGTTTTAATGCTACTAATATTTGTGTGATTAAGAATTTAGTTACTCTTTCGCTAAGACGGCTACGTTCCGAACTTAGTATCATTTCCAGCATATCACCTTTCAATTTTTCCATAACTACAAATATTCGTTCCGGGGTTTCGAACATCCGTTCCAGATTAACAACTCCACTATGTGAAAGATTCTGGAGTATAGCAACTTCATTTTTCAGCTGTGCTTCTTGTTTTGTAGGAAAACGAAACTTATCAATAACTTTTATGGCAACTGCTCGACCACTTTTACGATGAACACCTCCATAGACTGTACCAAATTGTCCAGAACCTAAAACTTCATCTGGAAAAATCTCATATAACTGAGACATATCTGTAATATTTTCTTCAGGTTCTGTAGACTGTTCTGAACCTGAAATCGCGATATACATTAATTATATTTTTTTATTCTGGTAACATACTTAATAAATGAAAAAAATATTTTTTTTATACCAAACAATAAATAGGGAAATATATACATACTAGTTGATACAGTAGTTACAGGCATAAGTGCTTGTCTAATACTAGTTTCCCATGACCTAGCAACATGTGCTCCAATACCACTTTCTGGTGGAGGAACTTGGCTACAATTATCTGCATATGAAGGATCTTCTCCAACATAATAATCAACATTGGCAGTTTTTAACTCAAAACAATGCATAGTATCTGGAACATAATTAATGTTTTTCATGTCATTAATACAACAAACAAAATTTCAATACAATAATATTAAAGTACATACGTGAACGAGATGCAGTTTCAATAGACAATATTTCAACCAATGGAATTTCTTTATAATATTTAGAACTATTTTCATTTTGAAATAATGTTATAGCTTTTGTATCAAGTCGCCAATAATGTTTTTTTCGCTGTAATTTTTCAAATTCAATCTTAATAACATATCTTTAACATAATTATTCCTATATGTAAATGTATTTATATGTGTCAATAATTTACCAGTGGATCACGACTTGTAAAATGTACCATCCAACCCTCTTTTAATACCTTCGAACCACGTCGTTTTGTATGCTTAACACTTTGCACTATACGCATTAAAGGAATATTATTGCTTGGTGTAGAACTGCAACTAATATAATGGAAGTAAATATGATAAAAAGTGAATTTAAATACATATTTACATTGGTCAATAATTAAATTTATAATTTACCTTGATGGTCTGGATTTTTGAAATTCGTCATAAGTAATATCATCATTGCATGGAACTTGATCCTACAAAAATAATCTATATAAATATTATTTATTATAAAACATCTTACGAAATTAATATTCTTATTAGCTGCATTATTGAAAATATTCCCGTTTATTTGATATTCTCTATCATAAAAGTATGTTTACAGTGTATTCATCAGATGCTTCTGTTTCATCTACTACAAAAAAACAATGTTGAGGGGGTGAAGGAGATTCAGCGTCACTATCGCCATCGCCTTCTTCATTTCTACCGTCACATTTTCCTTCTGGCTCACTACCAACACCACTATCAGGATATTCATTACCTATATAAACATTTTTATTAAAATAATTCACATAAAGAAAAACTAAATAATGAAATACAAATAAAAAGAACCTGTATTGTCTCGTGGATTTTCTCCTGTACAGTCTTTAGGTATTTTTTCTATACATTTTTTATGTGCATTGTATTGACAATCTTTGCACTGTAGGCCTTGTTTAAATAAACCTCGTAGTAATTTTTTACAGTATCCACATACAGTTGGCCTAGTATAAGTATGTATTACAAATGTATGTGGAATTTTTATACGTGTTGCAAGTTCTCTTTCAACCCATACTGGTCTTCCTCCCAATGAAGGAGAGCGAGATTGTTTTGGAGCCATTATACTTGGTATTGTCTAAATATATGATGCAATAAAACACTATAGGATATGGAAATACATAAACTATATATTTCATTTTGTATAAAATTTTACCAATGTACTATTATTTTGACTTGCATTCGGTGTATTATTTGTACTATGGTTGTCATCACTAATGCTGGTCAAACTACTGGTAGATCCTTGACTTGGAGATCTTGGTACATTCAACATTGCAGAACTACGCCGTCTTTGACTGGCATCATGTGAGCAATTATTAGGTATTTTTATAACACATCTTTTATGGTAATTCATTCCACAACCTATAAAGTAAAATGCATTAATTATATTTTACCACTCCAAATTACTGAAATAATAATATCATTATACTTACCTTCACATTTTAGACCTTGTCGAACCAGACCAAATAACATTTCACCACAAAAATCACAAAATGTTGGAACTTTATATGAATGAACAGTTAAAGCATGGGGACGAATGGGAACTTCTTCATTTGGCACTTGTGCTGAAAAAATAAAGTAAACTATGTAATATATAGTCTATATAAATTCAAAATTTACCAGTTAGAACAATTTCAACTAATGTTTCATCAACAACTTCAGTTGCATTTGTAATAAGTTGTAAGATATTAGTGGAATTATAATCATGCTTAAATAAAAGCAATCGTTCAAATAAATGATTTAAACCATGTTCTGGACACTTGGTATTTATAAAGTCACAAGCAAATTCCTTAAGTGTTTTAAGAGTTAATGTACTGCCTTCAACTGTGACAATATCACGAGTTAAACCAAACTGAAATAAGAATGTTACTTCTGGTCCCTCCATATTAACTG
>NW_017100515.1:2216787-2217438 GCF_001263275.1 Habropoda laboriosa | reverse complement strand
AAATAGAGCACATTGGATTAAAATGATTAGGAAAACACCAATGGATATTTAATATCGTTAAACTATTTATAACAATACACATTTTTAAGATTTCAAATGCACTCGAACCATATGAATTTCCAATATACAAGGAAAAAGATAGTGTCTACTCTGACTAATAAAGTACGAACGTTTTATTTAAATAGGAATTATGTTACGTACATTTAAGTTAATCGGTAGAAGATTCTGTATCAAGGTAGTTGCTCTCTTTTCAATCAAATTAACATTGAGGAAACATAATTATTGTGACAACAGATCCCACGAGTGTCACCGAACAGCGTCAAATCCATGCCTGACACACATTCGTTGATGACATTTTACAGTTATCTCCAGGTGACCGACCCACCTTCGCGTATACTTCTACCTGTTATATATTGTTGCACACCGGGTACTTACATAGGTGTAGATTAACAAATGAATTAAGGATTCACAGCATCTAAGATATTGCTCAAAATTAATCAAAAACTGTTGTAAATTATGCGAAAATTTTAAACGAATCTATCTTTTTACATACATATCATGCACCTACATACGTAAAAATCTAGTGCCATATAGTTGTTACCAAAGATTATTAAGCAGAATCGACTTCACGTTGCGATTAATCCAATCAAA
>NW_017100515.1:2216279-2216548 GCF_001263275.1 Habropoda laboriosa | reverse complement strand
TAAATTTCAAAAGAAACACAAATTTCAATTGCATCATAAGTAGTGGATCTGATGTATCTTTTATTTGATTTGAAATACTTGTTTCTTCATTTTCATGATATATATACGTATATAAGTACTTATATAGATTAAGAGTAAGTTCATACACAATTGGCTGTAAAAGTCGGTACCATTGTGCACGTGGAAGAAAGATTCTAACCTAGGTGATTGTATGTATGAACATATTTCTGTTTAAGCAGAATTTCAACATATAAAAATGACTTACAAGC
>NW_017100515.1:2210683-2216001 GCF_001263275.1 Habropoda laboriosa | reverse complement strand
AGTAGCTGAAGTAATTAATTCTCAAAATAAAGAAAAAGTTGAAATAGTTTGGTGTAATGACTGGAAAGGTGATGGAAATGTACATCTAACAGATAGTCAAAATAAAGTATTAGGAGAAAGAAGCACTGATGTGAGCCGCTACTTTGCTAGAACTACATACATAGATCTTTATGGTAAATACATACATATATATGTTTCTTTCTTTTAATAATATATTTGCAAAGTTATCACTTTATCATTTGTTTTTGTTGTGTATTTAATTTAGGTGGTGTCAGTCCTCGTGAAAAGACTGAAGTTGACCATTGGTTGTCCTTCACAATTGGTCCTTTGGGATCTTTCCCACTAAAAGAAGATGCATTGCGTTATTTAGATGATATATTAATGACAACCACTTGGTTGGTGTCTAAGAAATTAACATTAGCTGATATTCATGTATTTTCTACTCTTTTGGAGAAGGAATTTTTAGCAAAATTTGAAAAACAATTTGTTAATATAAGTAGATGGTATAAACAGATGCTTTCACTGCCCACTGTTACAGAGGTACTGCTTTCAATTAAAAAGAATGCTAAATTACTTCTTCATACTTATGTGCAACCTGAGAAAGCTGCTAATAAGCAAGCAGGACAAAGAAAGCAAGAAGGTAAATTTATTGATTTACCTGGAGCAGAAATGGGTAAAGTAAGTAATTTATGGTTTTAATAATACCTTTATTTTTTAAAGTATATTATTATAGTTTTATTTATTGTTATAATAGGTTATAGTACGTTTTCCACCAGAGGCAAGTGGGTATCTACATATTGGTCATGCTAAAGCAGCTTTGTTAAATCAGTATTATGCAGAAGCATTTCAAGGGCAACTTATTATGAGATTTGATGATACAAATCCTGCAAAAGAAAATGTAGAATTTGAAAAAGCTATTCTGGAAGATTTAAAGTTACTTCAAATCAAACCAGATATGTTTACACATTCTTCAGATTATTTTGATTTAATGTTGGAGTATTGTACTAAGTTGATAAAAGAGGGTAAAGCATATGTAGATAATACACCAGCTAATATAATGAAAGAACAACGAGATCAGAAGGTGATGTCAACAAATAGAAATAATTGTAAGTATGAAACATCAAAAGTGTGAATGAAAATAATTATATACTATAAAAAGGATACTTTAAAATTTTATTTTTATTCATTTTTCTAGCTATTGAAAACAATCTTAACTTATGGAATGAAATGCAACAGGGTACTACTAAAGGTCAGGAATGTTGTGTTAGAGCAAAAATTGACTATCAGTCAGCAAATGGATGTTTGCGGGATCCAACGATTTATAGATGCAAACCAGAGCCGCATCCTCGAACTGGAACAAAATACAAGTATATATTTATAAAAATATTTAAAAGGATTAATAGATACTACATTTTTTTATATTTAGTATGACATACACCATTTTTTTATTAGGGTCTATCCAACATACGACTTTGCTTGTCCTATTGTTGATGCTATTGAAAACGTTACACATACTTTACGTACAACAGAATATCACGATAGAGACGTTCAATTTCATTGGATAATTGATGCGCTAGGGTTAAGACGTCCTTATATATGGGAATATTCACGTTTGAATATGACTAATACAGTTTTATCTAAAAGAAAATTAACTTGGTTTGTTGATCAAGGATTGGTTGATGGCTGGGATGATCCACGTTTTCCAACAGTAAGAGGTATTTTGAGAAGAGGAATGACAGTTGAAGGATTAAAGCAATTTATCATTGCTCAAGGTAGTTCAAGATCTGTCGTTTTTATGGAGTGGGATAAAATATGGGCATTTAACAAAAAAGTCGTTGATCCCATTGCCACTAGGTATATTTAATATAAGCAATTTTTTTTATAAAAAAAGAATTATATAAGTTTCTTGTATAACATTACATTTTTAGGTATATTGCTTTGGATTATGATAAAATTGTACCCGTACATATAAATGATGTAAAAGAGGAATGGTTAACTGTCCAAAATCACCCAAAAGATCCATCAAAAGGCACAAAACAAGTATTAGTAGGTTCACAACTTTACATAGAAAGAGATGATGCAGACATGCTAATTGAAGACCAAAATGCAACTTTCATTAATTGGGGCAATATATTGATAAAAAAGATTGAAAAAGAAAATGGTGTTATTGCACGAGTAATAGCGCAATTAAATTTAGAGAACAAAGATTACAAAAATACATTAAAGATTACATGGTTAGCAATACCTTCTGATAAAAATGATAATAATGGTAAAGCTAATTTAATTCCATGTTATACTGTTTATTTTAATCACATTATAAGTAAACCAGTATTAGGAAAAGACGACGACTACAAAGATTTTATTGCAAGAGATACTAGAGTAAGTTTTTACTTTTTTAATGATCATAAATTTAAAAAGCAAAGCAAAACAAAAATAAGTGTAGTAAATATTACAGGTCGAGGTACAAATGCTTGGGGAAGTAGAATTGAAACGCGTGAAAAAGGGAGAAATAATTCAATTACAAAGGAAAGGATTTTTCCGATGTGATGTGCCTTATGCTCTCGCTAGTCCGTTTTCTTCTAGAGAACAACCTTTAATCCTGTTCCATATACCAGATGGCCATACTACAAATGCAGTAAAATCTGCACCTAATAGTACTGCTACATCAATTTCTGCTAAGGAAGTTTGTAAGAAAAATGTATGTACCATTTTGTGTGTATAAACATAAAGTCATAATATACATGTTGTTCGAGTTCCTTTAAATCCTTTTTGTTGTCATTGTAGGGCACAGCGCAAGATCCAAACTTAATGAATGAAAAAATTATTGCACAAGGTGATAAAGTGCGTTCTTTAAAATCGCAAAAGGCAGATAAAGCTACAATTGATGTAGAAGTAAAGACCCTTCTAGCTTTAAAAACTGAATATAAAGCAAGTACTGGAGTAGAATGGAAACCATCTACTACTTCAATATCTAATGTAAAAAATAAAGATAATAACCAAGGTGATCAAATTTCAGAAAGTATAAAGAAACAAGGAGATAAAGTGAGACAATTAAAAAGTTTGAAAGTAGAGAAAAGTGTTATTGATGAAGAAGTGAAATTACTTCTGACCTTAAAGGCTGATTACAAAGCTGTAACTGGGAAAGAATGGACTACTTCAGTAACTAATGTAACAAATAAAGTTGATCCTCAAGTTGATCAAATTTTAGAAAGTATACAGAAACAAGGAGATAAAGTGAGACAATTAAAAGAAATTAAAGCTGAAAAAAGTATTATTGATCAAGAAGTGAAAATTCTTTTAGATTTAAAAAGTAATTATAAGACATTAACTGGTCAAGAATGGAAGTCGATAAAAGTCGACATAAAGAAAAAGAAAGAAGAAACATTTGAAATTAAAAAACAGAAAAATACATCAAATAAAGAAGTAAATAAAAATGATGGTCCAAAGGATGTAAATGCTAGTAAAACTGGAACAAGATTGGGACTAGAGGTAAAAAAGGAAGAAAATTTCTTTGAATGGTATTCTCAAATTATTACTAAGAGTGGTATGATTGAATATTACGACGTATCGGGTTGTTACATTCTCCGTCCGTGGAGTTTCGCTATTTGGAAAATAATAAAAGAATATATTGACAATGAAATAACAAAGCTGGGCGTTCAAGAATGTTACTTTCCGATTTTTGTTACACGATCAGTATTGGAAAAAGAAAAAGCACATATAACAGATTTTGCGCCTGAAGTTGCATGGGTGACAAAATGCGGAGAATCAGATTTAGCAGAGCCAATTGCTATACGACCTACATCAGAAACTGTAATGTATCCTGCTTATGCCAAATGGCTAAAATCTGATACTGAGCTTCCTTTAAAACTTAATCAATGGAATAACGTAGTAAGATGGGAATTTAAAGACCCTAAACCTTTTTTGCGTACAAGAGAATTTTTATGGCAAGAAGGTCATACCGCTTTTGCTACTAAAGCTGAAGCTGATGAAGAAGTTATGATAATCTTAGATATGTATGCTAGAGTATATGAAGAATTATTAGCAGTACCTGTTATTAAAGGCCGTAAAACTGAAAAAGAAAAATTTGCTGGTGGTGATTATACTACCACAGTTGAAGCTTTTATTTCAACAAGTGGCCGCGCGATACAAGGCGCAACTAGTCATCATCTTGGACAAAACTTCTCTAAAATGTTTAATATTCAAGTAGAGGGTGCCGTAGAAGGAGATGAAAAAACATTTATCTATCAAAATTCATGGGGCTTAACGACTCGAACAATTGGAGTTATGATTATGGTTTGTCTATTTTATTTTAGTATAAAAATATTTTTAAACACAATAACTTCGTACTTTCTTTGCAGGTTCATGGAGATGATAAAGGTTTAGTATTACCGCCAAATGTAGCTTGTATTCAAGCTGTCATAATACCTTGTGGTATTGCAGCAAATACAACATCTGAACAGAGAGATTTGTTGTTTTCTGAATGTAACAAATTGTTAAATGAATTATCAGAGGATAAAACACTTAGAGTTAAAGCAGATTATCGCAGTAATCGTACTCCAGGCTGGAAATTTAACCATTGGGAATTGAAGGGTGTACCTATAAGAATCGAATTAGGTCCAAAAGACTTAAAACAAGATCAGGTCACTTTTGTACGGAGAGATAATTATGAAAGAGTGGTTGCAAAGAGACCTGAAGTGGTTACTTCTTTACGTACATTATTGATCGACATACAAACAAACATGCTGGCCAAGTAAGAAGTAGTAGATGAAAAGCTTTATTGATAATACAATGCAATAACTTTTTTTCTTTTTAAATAGAGCCAGAGAGAACTTAAATGGGCATATTAAACATGCAGATAATTGGGATGCGTTTTGTTCTCATCTTAATCAAAAGAACCTATTATTATCACCATTTTGTGGAGAATCACCGTGTGAAGATAATATTAAAGCTGATAGTGCTCGGTAAATATTAAAATAAATTTTCGTCAATGATTGATACTTTCCTGTATAAAGTAAACGAATTTTTTTATTTTTATAGAGAGGATACAGGAGAGGAACTTGGAACATTATCAATGGGTGCAAAAAGTCTTTGCATACCATTTGAACAGCCACCCTCACCAATACCTCTTGATGAACAAAAATGCATTCATCCTAATTGTCAGAATAAACCGAAATTTTATACACTTTTTGGTCGTAGCTACTAAAATGTTTCTACATGAAAAATGTGAGACAATTAATACAATAAAAATTACTTCAAAGAATATGTTTCCAATACATAATTTTAAAGTAATATTTAAAAATATAAAAAATGATATTCAT
>NW_017100515.1:2205767-2210106 GCF_001263275.1 Habropoda laboriosa | reverse complement strand
TTATAAACAATTTTTTTATATACATATTTATATTGCAACACCTATTAAAAATATATTACTTTTTAAAATGAATACAAGTACACTTCAGATTGCATTTTTTACTATTAGACGAATAATTAATATATCTCTTTTGTTGTACCGAATTGTTTTCAGTATTTTGATTTTTCAATTCTGTTATTCTATTTTTGGGCGAAGTTGATGTCAAGTTTTGAAGATTTTTCGATTCCTGTATCGCTGATCGTATATCTTCTGATAAATTACATTCTTCTATACTATTTCGTTCTTTTAAAAAATCGGCTTTTTCAAATAATTCATTATCTTCTGTTTTATATTTTGGAAATAAATCAGGGTTATTATTAATGAAATTTTTTATTTTCTTTAACTCAATACTTATTTTAAAATCTGTTTCAGTTACTGTGTTACTTTTATCCTGTGGCTTATAGTTTGTATGATTTTCAAGAAATAGTGAACGTCGAACCAACTTTGTGGAAGTATTGGTCGATTCATTTCTCAAACCTATTTTCATGCTATGTATTTCGACTGCAGTATTCGTCATATAATCAGAGTTAAAATTTCGAATATTTCGTTTTACATCTTTAACACCATCATTATATTTATTGTTCCAACTTGTGGTGGCAACAGAAGAATTTTCAGTATTATTCATTAAGCTAATGTCCTCATCACTTTGCCCTATAACTGTGTCTTCAAGTGCTTCGGCCGTAGGTTGCGTAAAATATTCATTCTCACTTTGATTATTACTATTTGTAGAAACATTTGAATTATTTGTAATTAATGCTGTATTTGTTTGTATGTTATCTGTTACAGTTTTGCAAGGAATTATCACTGGATCTAAATTCTCCTTTGTATCATCTTGATAGTTTTCAGATGGTTCATTAACTAACATACATTTATTTTTATCTTTATTACAAGCAGATGAAATATTTTGCAAAATATTTTCAGATCTGAAATTTGGAGAAATTTTATTTTGTTGGGTAGTTTTCTTTATTGATGCATCAAGTTTAGCATTCTTTGTAATAGTAGTTGAATTTTCCATATTAATATTTACGAAATATTTATCGTATAAGATCATCTGTGAAAAAAAAATTATAACCACATAGGAATTGTATGAACTATTGAAACTTATGTTGACAATAGACATGCATTTTATGAAAATATATTTAATATCTTAGTACTACCTGCAAATTATTTAAATTATGTACACGAAACTTAAGATCACGCAAACGTATATATTCTGGTATCAGTTGAGGGTAATTACTTTCGACGTCTACGTCTGTTTCTTGGTGGCAAACATTTTTCGATTTGGTATTTGATGTCCTGTATTGTGGAATGATACTATAATTTATAAAATATGTTATTGGAATAATATTATTTACCAACATTTTATCCATATGAAATGTATAAACATTAAAATTTAATTTCAACAAATTTTTATAATACAAAAACTCAACAGCAATTAAGAATAATTATTATACTTACATCTCGACATTGTTTTGAGATTTCCATTTTTTTGCCGTTTCTGATTTCTTTGACTTTGAGTAGTCGGATTCAATAAATTTTTCCGAAGAAATAATCCTTGTCTCACTTGCGAAGCCTGTGTTCTCCGATGCAACAGCAGGATTGGCGCCTGCATCCCCGTCACACTGTTAGAATTGCAACTTATACATTGAAGAAAAGGTACATGGAAGCATATATCAATGTATGCAGACCCCGTACTCATTTCTCTTTAAAAATAATCCATAAATAATAACGGCTATATATTTTTATTATGATTTATAGTATTGCAATATAAAAATTATGCATTGTAAGAGAAAGAACAATTTAAGGATTAACATTTGTATTTATTTTATGCATGAGAGAAAATTTTTAATATTAATGTAACTAACATATTGTATAGGGTGCAGATAAAGGTAATTATTACAAGTATTGTTAATCAAAAATATGCAATTTTAAAAATATTTTACTTACATTTTTTGCAGTACTATCAATTTCATTCATTTCATTCATAATACGTGCACTTTCGCGATTTTTTTCTTCGTAATCTGTCAAGCTTGTACATGTATTACTTTTATTATATAATGCGTTACTTGATTTATTCACTTTCAATGAATGTTTTCTACTAGATGCATGCGGTACATTCTCATTTATATTGCAATTTTGTTCAATTTGAATACGTGATTCTCGATTCTGTAGATTACATTTATTTGCAGAAGTGTTGTTGTTCTTAGAAACATTAGCAGTTTGTATATTTTCATCAGATAAAAAAGATTGTGATGCTCCATCCAATACTATATTGCTTCTTTTTATCTTTTTTAGAGGTATACTCAAGATATTTTTATCAAGTTTCCTTTTCAACTTTGATTCTGAAATACTATTTTGAGAGAATGAAGATTGCAATACTGAATTATTACTTAATAATTCATTGCTATTTTCAGATGTCAAGTGATCAGTATCATTGATTTTTTGTTCATGTTCAGTAGATGGTACATTCTCCAACTCTTCAGGTGCCAAGGACATGACATTTACAATTTTAATATTTGAAAGAGAATCAGTGCAAGTATATCCTGTTTCATGGCTCAATTTTATTGTTTCTTCCAAAACATCAGAATTTATTTTATTTTGTGAACTAATTTTCTTGAAAATATCAATTTGAGTTCTATTTAAATTATTTATAAAAGTATCATTAGTACCAATTTCATTCAAATTATTTTCTTGTAATAATTTTTCTATTTTTAATCCAGTAGATTCGTGTAACATACTAGTTCGATTAATTTCAATTACATTATTTTTAGAATCATTTCTTTCAGTTTTATTATCATAGGTAATAATAACAGTATCATTCAATTCATTACAACTAGTGACCTGTAAAACATGCATACATGAATATTTGTATAAATATTAATAATATGCATTATAAGTTGCAGTATTTACCTCTATAATCTCATCATCACTATCAAGTGTAATAGTATTATCAGCTAACTCATCTAAGTGTAGCTTGTGATATTCTGTCGAAGAATTGAGGCTGCCTTTTATCATTTCGTCCACTAATAAACATTCTGACTTATTTATAAAACTTTTCATACTACTTGTCGACTGCAAGTTATGCTCTTCTGTATTTGTTGAATACAACATGTCATTCGTATTTTCACTAGCTTGCTGCTTATTATTTCTATGTTATTTTAAACATTAAAATATACTTTTATTAGTATAAATATATCAAGTACAATGTATTTACACTTCTTTTTTCAATACTAACTCTTGTATTTCTCTATTTGCTTTAAGTTGTTTTAATTTAAACGTCCGAGAACCAGATCGTTGTTTAGTAGTTGACACTTGTGGTGTGGAAGTTGTAATTGGTGAACTTGATGTAAATGGTATAGGTGCATGATTAGCAACGAAAATATCCACATCAGAATCTTCCGAGTCAGAATTATTTCTAATTATGCAATATATTTCTTGTTGAGCTTGAACCAGCAATTTCTTGAGATTTACCTATACACAAACAGAACAAAATTTAATAAAACATTCCTTTTCATAAAATTTTCACTAATGAATATTTGTTTACCTAGTATAGAAATACATTCTCTACATTCCCAAGCTGGGTTAGCCCATTTAAGCTGTCCACAGGCCATGTGAATTCCTTGTGAACCACAAATTCGACAAAGTGCTAATTCCCACTTCCTATAGGATTACAATTAAAACACAGAAAAGGTAAAAAATAAAAAACGTTAAATCACATTATATAAAATATGTTTTTACTTACGCATTAAAACCTTTATAATTTCTACCTTTAGGACAAAGGCATCGTGGGGCATCACATTTATCATGTCTATATAAAAGTTCTTGAAATGCATTTGGTACAAGTTCCCAAGAAGCATCCCTAAAAAAAAAAAACATTAAAATAATTAATTTCGTTTATTTATTATTCTAATACAAAGCGTACTAAGTTTATTTTGTACTTACTGACTTGGAATGAAAATACCAAATTCTAACATTGCTTGTTGAAATAATTTTTTATCATTACATAATGGACACTTAAAAAAATATCCAGCACTCATAGCAAGTTGCTAAAAAAGTTTTTGTCAATCAATATACATTTTTATGTATTTTAAATTCATTGTAATAAATAATTATCATACCCTGACACACTGTCGATGGAACCATGCATTTTTTTTACAACATGGAGCCCATATTGTACGAGTTATATTATGAGGATTCACTTGCTCATAACATATGCAACATGTTACTTCTTTAGTTCTTGCTAATTCACGAGCTGTCTGAGTATCTATTTCCTGTTTTGGTCTATGTTTTACACAAAATG
>NW_017100515.1:2188062-2205224 GCF_001263275.1 Habropoda laboriosa | reverse complement strand
TTTTCCAAAATAAAATTCATCGTTTTTTATCTGTCCACAGAAACAGCACATTTGATCTCCAGATAACTTGTTACACTTTGACATAGTGTTTGCTAAAAAACATTCAACAAACATATTTAAAATGCACTACATTGAAAAAACCAAAACTTAGTAATTCTTTCATAAAAAAAAAATACATAAAATAATATAATTTACAATATTTTTAAAAATTTATGCAAATGTAATACTGCTGACAAAGTAAATATGAATAATAACAATTGTAATATATATAAATAAAATACAATTAATATAATATGTCCGAGTTCAATAATTTTTTTCGTAACGTCGTGCGTGAATTCCTAGTGAATATGTAATGTGTGTGCGTGTACATACATATTATGTGTGTATATATATATATATATGTACACAGCCATATGTATACATATATTGATAAAATATATCTTACAGTTTGAAGATTTATATGAATTTCCTTTATAAATGCATACTTAAAAGTACTTTCAATGCAATGTACATGTCAATTTTATAATCAGAACGTTTGGCACAATAAGAAGTCATGGTATTAAAGAATAACAATATAGGCGAAACACTACATTCATAGTAACTTTAATAATACTTCTGTATGGATAATATTATATAAAAAATAATAACAAATTTTTAATCTTCTACAGATTATTGTTTATTCACAAAATAGCTTATTTTCAAAATAACGCTGCACGGGAGAAAGTTCATCTACACGATGTGAAAACTCTTATTTAAAAATTTATGTGTTGACAAAAATCAATATATCTTTCAAAATTAACAATTAAATCTAAACGTTTAATTCGAATTATTAATTGTATGTTTTAATAAAATATACGGCATAACACTCTGTTTCGTGAAAAAGCATCAACTATCACATATGAACGTACAATACAGTTCTAACTAAATTGAGTAGAATATGTAGCGCCATCTAGTGATTCGAAAATAAGCTAGAGTGAATTTTTTATAAATATTTGAATACGAATGTAACGTTCCCCGGTTGTTTGAACGGAAATACTTGCAGCCTATGTGGTTACACAGTTATGCTATTTCTGTTTATCAGATCTCTCACATTAACGTATGACTCGCAAGTTTTGTCACAGTCCTAGGGATATATATCTCCTTTTGACGTATGCAAAAAAATGCATTAGGTGCTATATATATAAGTCTATCCTGTATCTTGTCTGTGATTCTGAGTTATTGAAATTTCATAATTTTTATTATCTTTTTCTTTTTTATTTCAATGTGTAATAGGAAATTTGAGTGATTAATGTTGAATCTCTAGTTGATTTGTGTGATTAATTTTTGTGTAATTCTTATTGAAAGATGGTGATATACCACCAGTAGTGTTTACCACAAAAGATAACTCGCCCAGGTATTTAGCAATATGTACAGAAATAAGTAAGACAAGGAAAGGAATACGGATAGACAAGGATAGTGCTAGAGAAATGAGTTAGACAAGGAAAGTAATAGGGGACAAACAAGGATAGAAAATTTTCAGAGTGAAACTAACGCTATCTCGCGTTTGGTTACACGAACTACAACTTTTCAATAGGAACACAGAATGTTAACAGAGGTATTAGACAAGGAAAGCACTAGTGTGCGAGAAGGATAAAGAGAAAACGTTTCCTATTGGCCAGCGGGCCGCCATGTTTCACCTGCTACGCGTTGAATCAAGTCGGTTAGGGAAAAATCATTAATAACTCAATAATTAGGATGATTTTGTGAACTTTGAGAATTGAAGAATATAATATGAATCTCTAGAAACTTTCCTATATAAATTTTAAGGCCCTAGATTCTTTCAATAATTAGTTATTAATAATTGTTGTACGAAATGTCGGGAACGATACGACAGTCTCTTACGGTTTTTCATTAATACCATTGTTCAGTATTAATTCCCTGTACAATTAGCATATATATCTGAAAAGGAATACCTGTGACTATATTCTTCTGTAATTTTTATTAATATATCCCTTGTGGTTCGATAGTTATTCAACATTATTTAGGTGAGTATTACACCCGTCGCATTCAAACGTAACACATTTTCGTTACTCCAATAGAAATTCGAGACTAATTGTGCACTTTTAAGCATGCAGAATGTAGAATGGACTTTTATTTATATTCTGCAATTAGTTTGGTAGCCGTAACTGATGTGGTTTATTTGATATTAGCAATTGTTCAGAACAGTTGACTGTACACGAGTACGATGAATAGGAGACGCTACCAAAGAATGTTTAATAACTCCTAAACTAAACCGAATATGTTAATAAAACTTATATGAGAATATAGATAAGGGAATTGCCTTTCATACGCATACAGTTAGTTACATGAGAATTTAGTAGAAAGCTATGAAATTATTAAAAAACCGTAAAGGTACTTGACGGTATGTGGTATCGTTTCCGACATTATGCAGTAAAATTGTTAATAATTAATTATTGAAAGGGTCTAGTGTACTAAAAACTATATGTGAAAATTACTGAAGGTCCACTCTTCATTCTTCAATTCTAAAAGTTTACAAAATCATAGTAATTAATGAGTTATTAATGATTTTTCCCTGACCGACTTGATACAGCGCGTGGGAGGTGAAGCATGGCGGCTAGCAGACCAATAGGAAACGTTCTCTCTCTATCCTTCTCACACACTAGTGCTTTCCTTGTCTAATACCTCTTTTTATATTCTGTGTTCCTATTAAAAAGTCGTAGTTCACATCACTAAACGTGAGATGGCGTTAGTTTCGCTTTGAAAAGTTTCTGTCCTTGTCTAACACTATTCCTTTCCTTGTCTAACTCATTTCTCTAGTGCTATTCTTGTCTAACCCTATTTCTTTCCTTGTCTAACTCATTTCTACAGTGCCATCCTTGTCTACCCTATTATATTTAATTAATACTTATAATCAATTTTTAATTGCTCTAACATTACTAATAATGTAGATGGTAAAACAAAATTTCTGGTTAATTTTCAAGTACTTTAATTCTAGAATAATGTTTCTCTTGTTAAATAACAATTTAGATGGTTGTTTATAATTATTGGAAGTATTAAATGAATTTGTTGCATGATTTAACTTAATAAAACAGCTTAATTTGTTAATTTTGCATTCAATTAACAATTGCATGAGGTAAATTAGTTAGAAAATTTATTGAAAATTGAAAAATTAATGTTCTTTTTGTGTAAATTTGAGATTGAACTTGTAGGCCACCACAGAAATCAAGAATAGGACTTAAACATCTGGAAAAATGAAGAAATGCAATTATTTATGAAAATATCAATTATTTATTGGAAGATAACTGTACAAACTGTATTTTACAAGAGGTTACCAGTTATACTAGGTTACGAACAATACACAAGTATTGTTTTACAACACTTTACAGCCTATTCATTTCTCCCTTACACACCACACCTATTTCCTTTTGTGGAACACTCATTCTTTAAATAATATTCCATTACAAAATTAAATAAGCTGAGTTCGGATAGCGTTACGAACGCATAAAAATTGAAAAGAACGCAAAAATCCTGAAATTCGAGCAAACACTTTCGAAAATTGCACGAAAATACTGTTGAGAATGTAGACTAAATATTATTCATTGTACAGTATCAAAATAAAAATTTCTATCGTATATTTCTTCTTTCCATACAAAAAGTATCACTATTATGAATAATATCATTTAAATAAGGTATTTGAACCAGATCCCTGCGAGCTTGCATTAAACGATATAAAACTGGACAATCTAAAGATTCACATTTTGGTTCATCTAAATAACCAGTACAAGATTGGCATATCTGAAAAGGTGAATTATATTTCTATATTCATAATCAGACAAAATAAAGTATAGAAATGTTATATTTACCATTACAAGCTCATGATGAGTGCGTTCTAACCACCTTATTTTTTCATATAAAATAGTAATTGTTTGATTTGGTTTTGCTATACAATTCGTACAAATATCTTTTTGTGTTTGATCTGCACAAGCAGCACATATCACAGTACTAAAAAATTGTGGAATAGTTAATTTTTGATTGTCTGTATACAAATTAACAACTTTATCGGGCGTTTGACGGTGAGTCATTTCTCTATACCTAAAAAAAATATAGAAAAACAAAAATTGCTTACATAACATAAAAGTATAAAATTTGATCTTTGTCATACCATGTATTGACATCAATGCCAATTAAATTTAAACATCGATTAAGAGGTGGTATAATAACTTTTGTTATATAATATATTGAATTTGGATTTAGGCTTTCATCTAAAATCACTTCCATTGGAGTTCGTACACATTGAATTAATGGTTGATTTGGAGCACCAGCTACTATAACATATCGTACTCGTTCACCAGTACGAGGTATTGCCCGAGGATCTTTTCGTATTAATCTTCGTGTTAATTCCAATGCAGGTACACAGGCGCTAGTTTTGTAACCATGCAAACCACGAAATTCTTTTGCAAATGTTAAGTCTTGAATTGATATTTTTTTGCGTAAAATTTTATCAAACTGTCTAGTGATATACAGCTTTAACAAGGACATATCCTTAGTATCAAACAAAATTTTCAATGTTTTTTCGAGTATCTTAAATTAAAAATCATTATCTGATGTTTTAATTCATTACTTTGTAAATGATATTATTAATATATTAATTAATTTATGTACCTTAGCTACAGCTGGACAACCATCTCTACGAACAGTTTCAATACCCTTTGCTAAATATTCAGGTTCCTCTTGCTCAGGAGACTCATACATATAACCACAGTATCTCTTTTTCGTCTAAATGTAGAAAGAAGTATTGGCTGCAAAACTTTTTCAAATTTAAGCTTTACAGGAGGAGGATTAGCTGCAGTAACAGTATCAGCAATTTCAGTTCCAATTTCAAAAGCTTCTTTCCTTGATTTTCCACGTAAAAGAATAAATAATGAATCTGTATCTCCATAAACAACTTGAGCTCCCCACTTAGGTGTAGATTCCACTATTTTAATTGCTCGTTCCAAAGTTTCTCTTCCTTTACTAACAACACTATCTCCTACCTTAATTAGTAATAATTAAAATTAATTTTGTTAAAAACTTTTAAACCAATTAAAGCGTATATGTTTAACATACTTCAATACAAGGCATTCTACCACTAAAATTAGCAGCTGTATAACCATATGTAACATTTGCAATTAATTTGAGACCAAGTTGCTGTGAATGAAGAACACGTCGTAACGCATGATTTTCATTTCCATGAAGTTTCATGGATTCCTTTACCATTAAGCGTGTATTCAAAATTTCTGTAAGCAGACGTGGCAATATTCCTATTCGTACTTCGGGTTTTACAAAAGCTACACCGCAAGGTGCAAAATTTATTTTACCCAATAATTTCTGAGCAGTATTTTTTCTTACTTTTAATGTTGCTGTACCGAACTCATATGGTTCATAACTACAAAAAATACAAAAAAAACTGAACTTATACACAGTACTTTTTATCAGAAATATAAAAGTATTGATGCTACACTTACTGGCCAATATGTTCTACACGACCTAAACATGTGGAAAAGCAATAGTTATAAGCAATAATAATGCTTGGATATAAACTTTGAAAATCAAGGACAATTAATGGATCAGTATAAAATACAGATTGCGGTTCCATAATAAGTTGTAGAACTTCGGGTGCACGCATTTTTGCTCTTTGTTGTATAGATGGTGAAATAGGAATATAATTTAAGGGTTTTGCAAGTCTCAACATCATTGACTCAACTCGAAATTGAGAGCCTCTAGAGAAAACTTCGTAAAATTGTATTCCAAAAAGTCGTGCATGTTCACATGTTCGCCCTAAAATATTATTGAAATATGATGTAATGCATAAAACATTATATTACACAATAGCAGGAATAGGTAATAGATGCTACAAACCAATAATATCAAAATGTACTAATATCCTCAATGTACCCACTACCCTTATCATATAATGGGTAATAATTCTCCATTGTATTGTTATATTTTTATGATTCCACCACTCAGTTAAAACTTGAAAGATAGGGCACGATATTCTTTCACGCATAACATTGTACATGACATTTTCAAATGTGTAATTTAATAATGCTGCAAAGAATACATAAAATGTTACAAATTATATTGTGAACACTTTTACAATATAAAACTTACCAACTTCGTGTCGCATTATTCTCCAAACATCAAGAATAATACGACCTGGTATTTTTGTATCACTAAAATTATCTTTGTCAGATGTCTGTCCTTTAAATGTTGGAGTAACATTCGAAATTCTTGAAATTTGCCATGTAAAACTATTCAAACCAATATGGGAAGCCCTATGAAAGATATAACCCCATGAAAGAAATTCTATCTCCCAACCAACTAAAATATCTGGATCACAATGTCTAATTAATATTGCAAGGCTATTTAGTAAGTCCTTTTCACTTGATACATATGATATAGAACATATTGTACTTGTCGAATATATGTTCTTCATTTTTGAATTTTGCATAAATGAATTTACAACAATAGCACCTAAAACAGCATTATAATTACTGTTACTTATAATTATTGACAAAATATTTAAAAAAAAGAAATAATTTTTATATATACCATGTTCTATTTGTTCAACTTTTGAAGATAAAGGAGTATTATTGCAAACAGCATAAAATATTGCTCCAATTGAATCTTGTTTTGGATCAGGAAGAAATTTATCACGCGTAATAACGTGTACTTCTACTGACAATAATGTTAGATATTGATCCTGTAATAATTTAAATACAACATTTAAAAAATGTATTAATATTTTTTCATAAATAAGATGAAAGTTTAAAATAAAATAATTACTACAGTTAAACTCCTAGCATTTTGAAGATTTTCATTTTCAACATTACCACTATGTCCTTTTAGACTATATTCAATTTGTCCATATGAAATGCCTATATGTTGCTGGGTATCATTATTTTTATATAATAATGGATTTTCAAGCATTTTTCTTAAAGAAGGATTAAAACTGCTACTAGATCCGTTTGAATACTGTGAATTGTTGGAACATTGTGAAAGTTGCAATATATATTGATTATCAATGGATGTTTCATTAAATACGTCACTTTTCTTTGCATCTCTCTCAATATCAATATTATCATTTGCTTTTTCAGGTTTATTATCTTTTTGTAATAAGTATTTTTTGGCTTGTAACCATGTTTTAATATTTCTCAGTGTTGGTGGATGAATGAGAGGATGAATTACCAATGCATTGTATCCAGCTAAAACTCTTTTTATGCTACAAGATTTTATACTTAACCCAGAAGGATAAAATTCGTTTATTTTTACTCGACGCCAAAGTTTGATACTAGTAACTCTATCTAAACTACATTTAAAATAAACTACATCATTGATATTGTTTTTGTTTGAATTTTCTCTTTCTTTTATCAGATCAACTTTATTACTGAAGTATGGTACTATAAATTTTGATTGTGAAATATCATATGTCTGCATGGAATTTCTAATCCTTTCTCTCTTTGGTGGATTAAATTTAGTAGTAATAGTAATTAATTTTCTTTTGGTAATATCAGTTGTATTTTGTAATAATACGACATTTGGAGTACCTAATTCAGATTCTAATTTTTTACTAAGGTATTGTGTATATGTCATATTACATGTGTCTTCCTCTTCTGTATTTACATCTTTATCACTTATTAGTGGTGTCTTATTCAGAACACTGTCCATATACAGATCTAAATTATTTTTCGATGTACTCGGTAAATTAAGTTCGCAATTAATTTTATCATCTTTTCTTGTGCATATTTTTATGCAATGTTTAGAATGAATCGAATTGCTAGCAGAATCATTATTTTCGCATGAGTCATTTATTGTTTCCTCTGTTAAAGATAGGTTTTCAAAATGACATTCAACTGTACTATCATTTACAGACTTAATTTCTTCTGCATAAGTATTTACAAAATTTAATCTTTTACGGACTTCTTTTTGAGTTTTAATATTCGTTTCTAACATTCCATAGTCTTCTTTTCCTGAATCCACAAACTTCTTACATGTGTTTGTTCTATAAACATTGAAGATTAAATTTTAAATATTAAGTTTCGATAAAAAAGAAATATAATTAAATTTGTTATATTTACTTATCACTGTGCTTGTTATGAAGAAAAGTTTCATCAATATTTGTAGCTTGACTTATCTTTTCACGAAATAAATTCATTCTCAATTGTTGACTGTTCCGTTTTGGAGTAGCATAAGTAGATTTTGAGTTACAAAATCCATTATTTTCAGTATCTCTATCCGGTTTTGGGGATATTATTTTTACATTAAGTGGAGAATATTTTTTTGATAAACAACGCGGACTTTGTGGGGTTTTTACTTTCGTTGGTGTATGATGTGATTTGTCTTGTAAAGAAACTACATTAGTATTATGTCGTTTATGAGGAGATTGCAAATTAGATTCTTCAAATTCAAGTTTTCGCTTTTTTAATGAAATATTAACAACATTTTCTTCACTCTTAGATTTAGTACATGACTTGTAAATACAAATCCGTTTCTCTTCTCTGTTAATCGAAATATCTGAATCCAACTCAGAGTCACTAGAGCTATCAACAGTATTACCATCAAATGATGGTACGTTTAATTTGCTTAAAACGTTATTAATCGTAACATGTGACTTAGCACAACCAATTAGATTAGTACTGTTTTCAGTAACTGAATAGCTTAAATTTTTATGATCACTTAATGTTAATGAATGTTCAACCTCAGCTACATCATAAACATCTAAATCTTGATGATCTAATTTATATATATTTTTATTCTTATAATGTGACAGCTCTTGTTTAGTTATATGCATTGATTTTTTTTGTTTACTCTTAAATACATGATTTTGTTTTGGACAGAATTTAAAATATTTAGGTAATTTACCATCAAATATAATAGATTGCCTTATGAATTCCTTTTTAGTATCTAGTATTTCGTTCAAATTTAATCGAGGCATTATTAACATATTTTGCAAAAGATTAACATTTATTTGAATGTTTATAAATTGCAATAGAGTTGATATTGTAGTTTTGTCATTAAATAAATGTAGAGTAGATAACTCTAATCTGTTACATGTTTTCTTTTTCTTATCTATTTTACTTCTAGTAAATTTTGATAATTGTTTTTCATTTTTTAAGATAAAATCACTTGGACCATCATACTGAGGAACATCTATTAAAGAAAAATCTTCAACATTATGTTCAAGTGTGTAATTTTTTTCTTTATCATCTTCAGATTTTTTATTTTCAATTTCAGATATTCTTGATTGACTAGCAGCATTAGTAACTGAATTCCACGAACTAAAAGTATTCAAATCCAAACTTGTAATATTTAAATCTTCAATTTCATCATCTTCATTGTCTTCTTTAATTTGAGTACTAAATGTAGAAAACTGAGAACCCAGCATGCTATCATTATCTACAATTATTTCTTCCTCATTTTCTTTTGCTAAAGCAGCCAGAATTTCCACTAAATGCATATCTTCTGAGTCAACTATAAATAATATATATAAAATTTTGAATAAAAAAAAAAATGATTTCTAATCTTCAAAAAGACTTATTTATTACTTACAAATACTGCTGTCTATGATTTCATTTTGAGGTAAACTTTCTTTTAACATAGATTTATCAAGTTGCAATAATTCATTCTTACTTTCTTTATTTAATAGTGATGGTTTAAAATGGTTTAAGACATGTGAAGCACTAAATGAATTATCCTCATTTTCTACTTCAAGAGGATAAGTAAGTGTCTTTGATGTTACTGGTGTTACATTTTCACTGATCTAAATGCATAAACGAATTAGAATTAATTGAAATTTCTTAGAGGATTAGTAATATAAATAGTGAATAATCATTATGTGAGTTGTGTTTTATATGAGAGCAATTTAAAACAGCAGAAATTTTTAAATTGATCCAACAATATACCTGAGAAAGAGATGCTAATCTTTTTATCAATTTTGTTTCTTGATAAATATCATTCTCTGTTGGACTACATGTTCTATCATTAGTATTTGTATACAATAATTGTGACTCAACATTTTCTAAACCTTTTGCTTCTCTTCGATGATTTTCTTCATTCCAAATGGCTGCAATGCCAGGATTTAGGTCCAAGCCATTTTGGATTTCTTGTTTATTAAGTATTTCAGATGCTTGTGCATCTACTTCTAATTTACAGGTACTTTGTCTAACAACAGATGCAGGAAGATACTTTTGTGAATCAAATAAATTTAATGGACTCTCTGTTTGCACATTTTCTTTGGATTCTGTATATATGCATTGTCTAAATTTAATATTTTTTAAAGTTATTGGACTCATACCATACAGATTATAGTCTATCATAAATTGCAAAATAAAAGGAATATGTGCCTCATGAGGTTGTAAACTTTGACCTAGTATTGTACCATTCTGAAAGAAAATGTTTGCTATTATTTTATCGTTTTCCTAAAAGAAACTGAATAATTATAGATACATATATTATATACTTGTAATAACTCAGCTGCTCGTTTAATCATTGCTGGATTATATAAGTAAATTTTAAAAAACAAATGTTCCTTCTCATGATATCCATAAAGAGGTCTGAAAGAAATATTTTATTCAATAAAATATATTCATATATACTCATATAATGCATTATATATCTATATAATTTCCTTACATTCCAGAAACTTTTTGAATTTTATAAACATGTTGATTATTAGAGGTTGCAGATCCCAAAGATACATTTATTGCAGAATCTATTGCTGCTGCTAATTTGTACATAAAACTATCAATATTATGATCTATTGTACATGGTACATACATGTATGGAAATACTCCATGTATATGCAAACATGTTTTTATTCCTGAATGTAAAAAGAAAAAATTATTAAATAAACATTTAACAAGTTATATGTTAATTACGATGTACCAGAAAGAGTAGATCCAAATATTCTAATAACTGGGACTTGTCTAATTTCATTCCCACGAAAATTAGAAAATGTAACATCCAATTCTGGTAATGGGGTTGATTGATAACTGTCTAATGTTACCAAATTAATGGAAAACATATTTAATATCTATAAATAAAATATTCATTAAATTTGGAAAAATGTAATATGCAAAAACATAATTAAATTGCTATATTTATTACATGTTTAATATGGTAATAATTGATTTTCCTGAATTTTTATAAAATTAATACCTTTTCCACCTGTTTGTTGAATTATTTGCATTCATCATCCATGTACAGTAAATATGAAATTTAAGGTTATGTTTACAATTTTCCTTTCACCGGTTTAACATTCTATAATTGATATACATATGTATACGTTTGAAATATAAGTACCTTTAAGAATGTCGTTACATTATAATTTTCAAATATTATATTTTTAATATCACTTCTGAAAATACTAAACAACTAGTATATACAAATAAAAGTAATACTTAATGTAGGTTCTAACGTGTTGTAATAGTCACATATTATAGCTACTGTACATAATACATTCCATAGCTAATACGTAAAAAATGATTAATTTTATTAAACATCTGTGCAATATATATATATATTGGAAATATAATGAAAACTAGAGCTTACATTAAAATTTTTTTTATTTTATTACAAGTTAAATTTCATAAATATATTTTTACATAAGTTTATATAGCTGACAATATAAATCATATAAAAGTACATAGATTTGGACATGTTGAAGCACTTTACATATTTAATCTTAACTTTGATTATGTACATACCATGAAAAATAGATTGAGATATATTTTAGTCATTGAATAATATGCTTCCATGTTGTTATTTGAAAAATATTATAACTTGTTAAACATTTTACAAAGTCAACATTGTACAAAATATTTCATATTTATGAACATATTACAGAATATATTCATAATAAATTCAGATAATAATAGATTTTAAAAATCATTTGTGTGTATATATTTCATTGTATATTTATAGGCCAATAGTAAGTCACAATTTAAGTCACAATAATAAAATATTAGCAAATTTATATAAGATTCTTCAAATATAAGCCTTGAAAATGTAAACAATACTTATCTCAATGTTTACATTTAATAAATATCAGAACATACTTATTTAGGCATGAAAATGACAAAATGATACTGGCTTAAATTTACCAGTAGATTAAATGAATGTCCAAATATTAATGGTAAAAATAAATTTAACATTTTGTTCTAATAATGTGATAAGTTAAAAATATCAAAAAGTGATTACATAGGGGAAAAAATTGAAGTGACTTATTTTTATTTCAAACATGCAAACTTAAAGAATGGTACAGGCACTTTTTTCACGAAAGGGATTAGATTTTTGTGATGAAAAACCAACCAAAAGACAATCTTCTTGTTCGTGCTCTGTAATATACTTCATGATATCCTCCACAGCTTTGCTAACCATAATTCGATTTAATGCAGCTTCACGACGCAATTGTTCCGTGATTTGACGTTGCTGTTGTAAATTCGTGATCACCATATCCATAACAGTTGAAGGCAACAGGATTTTCTATCAAATACTTGTAAAACAAAAAAACACTTTGAGTTTCTTATTATTTACTTGTGATTTTTAAAAATATTAAAACCGTTCAATATAACTTACCAAGTTTTAATAATAACTTCCGTCAGTATATTATGCTTCGAAATACTCCATAAATTATTATAGTTGTTTCTGAGTACATCTAAATTTTATCAAGTTTACACTACGAGCCTATCCCTTAAGGCTGGTTTTTGTAAAAATTTATTTCTTCAAATGTGAATAGGACACTTGTGTAGTGTAAATTTTCGTATAAATTTCTCTGAGATTATATAAATCATAAAGACTCGTTTAAAGGACATTTGATTAAATCTTCCCATTTTAAAGGATATTAATTTAGCAAGATTTTAGTAATTGTAAAATTATAATTGTGAAAGAGAGATGTCGCTTTAGTAGCTAATCGGAAAGAAAGATCTCGATCCTTTATCATTTTTGACGGGAAATTGAAGTAGCGTATTAATTGTGAATTGCACGTGAAGCAAAAAGATCTAATTTTGAGAAAAATCATGGCTTTACACGTACCAAAAGCACCGGGCATGGCCCAAATGCTTAAAGATGGAGCTCTTGTAAGTGTAAAAAGTTTTCTAAGGAATATTTATGTTATTAGGCTATATTGTCACATTGTGAGCAAATGATGTCTTCATCAAGAAGACGAGAAAATATTCCTCCAAACATTGCCTTTTATAGGCATAATATATACTTTTCACACATGTATTTTTTGCAACACGCTTAAAAATGCAATGTTTTGAGAAATATAGAAAATTAAAAATTTCTTTATTGTTTGTATTATTCGTAACCGGTTTATAACTAAGTTATCCGTATAATTATATGCAATTTCCAAGTGATTAATTTACAGAATAAATTAGAATGTATTGTAATATATACTTTATTTTGTTAAGCGTTTTAATATTTTAAATAACAAATACTTTTTGTTTAATTTATTTTAGTTAACGAAAAATTATAATATTGTTAAGTAATTGATTGCAATGTTCGCAATTAATATGTTTTCTTTTTAATCAGCACTTTTTAGGTTTAGAAGAAGCAGTGTATAGAAATATAACAGTATGTAAAGAATTTGCACAAACTATGAGAACTGCTTATGGTCCAAATGGCATGAATAAAATGGTAATTAATCATATAGAAAAACTATTTGTTACCAATGATGCTGCAACAATTATTAATGAACTTGAAGTTGAACATCCAGCTGCTAAATTAATAGTTCTAGCATCAATAATGCAAGAATCAGAAGTTGGTGATGGCACTAATTTTGTGATAATTCTGGCTGGTGCACTTCTTGAAGCTGCAGAGGGGCTACTTCGTTTGGTAAAATTTAAAAATATTGTAATTATTAATGTTGTCAAATGCAAATGTATTAAACAAATATTGTACAACAGGGAATTACTCCAGCTGAGATAGTTGAAGGATATGAAGCTTCTTTGGAAAAAGCTTTGGAAATATTACCAACATTAGTTTGTTATGAAATAAAAGATTTTCGTGATGAAAAACAGATACAAGTAGGAATTAAAACATCTATTATGAGTAAACAGTATGGAAATGAAGATTCTATTACTTCCCTTGTTACAAAAGCTTGTGTGTCTATTTTACCAGAAAATACTACTTTCAATGTGGATAATGTACGTGTATGTAAAATACTTGGAAGTGGTATATCTAGCTCAGAAGTTGTACAGGGAATGGTATTTAAACGTCAAGTTGAAGGAGATGTTACAAAAAAAGATAATCCCAAAATTGCTGTTTATACCTGTGCTGTAGACATCATGCAAACAGAGACAAAGGGAACAGTATTAATAAAGTCAGCAGTTGAATTAATGAAATTTTCTAAAGGAGAAGAATCCTTACTGGAGATTCAAATAAAAGCAATTGCTGACAGTGGAGCTACTGTGATTGTTTCAGGAGGAAAGTTTGGTGATATGGCTTTACATTATATAAACAAATATAATTTAATGGCTGTTCGTATACCTAGCAAATTTGATGTTAGAAGATTATGCAAAACTGTTGGAGCTACTGCACTTCCAAAATTGGTAAAAAATTGTATGATGTAATGAGTTTATTTATATGTGATAAATACCTAATTGATCAATTTTACTTTAAGACACCACCAACAAAAGAAGAATTGGGTTATGCAGATTCAGTACATATTGACGAAGTTGGAGATACTATAGTAGTGAAGTTTGCGATAAATGGTACCGATAGTCGTGTCAGCACTATAATTGTTAGGGGATCCACAGAAAATTATATGGATGATATTGAACGTGCTATTGACGATGGAGTTAACACGTTTAAAGGAATAACAAGAGATGGAAGGTTCCTTCCTGGAGCAGGTGCTACAGAAATTGAACTTGCTGCTCAACTCAGTACATATGCAGATACTTTACCAGGCTTAGAACAGTATGCAGTGCGTAGATTTGCAACTGCTTTAGAAATTTTCCCCAAAACTCTAGCAGAAAATAGCGGAAGTTATGCTTCCGAACTTGTATCCAAACTTTATGCTGCACATAAAGAAGGCAAAAAGAATCACGGCTTTGATATTGATGTAGGTATCGATTTAAATCTTTCGCTGAACTTTATGTTTAAACGATAAGTATTAAAAAAATGTTTATTTACAGAATAAGACAGCTCTTATTGACACAGTGGAAGCTGGAATCCTAGACTTATTCTTAACAAAACAATGGGGCTTAAAATATGCCGTCGGTGTAGCATGCACCATACTTAAAGTTGATCAAATCATTATGGCAAAACGTGCAGGAGGACCGAAAGTACCAAGCGGTGGAGTTCGTGACGACGACGAGTGATAATATACAACAATCATTTAATTATTCATTAATTTTTATATTTAACTTATAATGTTAGATTATATTGGATTTCAGTACATTAAACTTCATGTCAAACAAGTGAAATTAAAGTATGATTTTATATTTTCCCTCACACATTAATAAATGTATTGACACTGATATACTTAATAAAATTTTAATTATTGTAGAGCTCCTGTGTTTATTTTACCGTAAAAGTGAAACAAACTAAATATGTAAGAATTAAGTATTATAAATTGTCTTACTATCAACATTAGAGTTGCAATTAGTGCAGTTGCCAATTGTTACAATTAACCAACAATAAATTTTCCTACAAAATAATATAAGACAGAAGAATACATTTGCATTAAATATTAAGAAAATCAAACTAATCTCGTGTGATATTTAAGTAAAAATTAATTACATTTACACTGTATATATGCATAATCATTTAAAAAGTTTTCCTTGGCTATATTTACTTTAGTGATATTAATTTCTTCACATAAAGATAAGAACAGTTATATAATATTACAAGCATTAAGTCGTGAGTGGCATCTTTACCAATCAGTAGTTAACATTTTGTAAGGAAAAAATAAGCAGTATGAACCTGAAATTTGCTACAAATATATCCTTTATGTTTATGGAAGCCCCAGCTATTACTGAAAGATATAAATTAGCAAAAGAAGCTGGTTTTAAGGCAGTAGAAAGTGGATTTCCTTTTGGACATTCAATTAAAGATGTATCAGAAGCTAAAAACAATGCAGGTGTTGAACAAATTCTCATTAACGTATTTACAGGTATTTATTAATGACAAATAATGTAAAGCATTATAAAAGTTATTGTAAAGAATATAATGTTTCCATTTTATTATAATAGGTGATGTATCAAAAGGAGAATTAGGATTTGCAGCAATACCTGGAGAAGAAGATAACTTTAAAAAAAGCATTGATCTAACAATAGAATATGCAAAAGCTTTAAATTGCAAACAGTAATAAAAATTTGATTATTTTAATCAAAAATACTAACGAACTTCACCAAATAGTCATTAATATTTAAGTAAATCTTTTGTATAACCATTTCAGAATTCATATCATGTCAGGCAAGATAAAAGAAGCAACTGCTATGAGTAATCATGATGATGTTTATGTAAGAAATCTTTCGTATGCAGTTGAGAAATTTAAAAAAGAAAACATAATTGGTCTTATAGAACCTATTAATAATATCACTGTACCAAACTATTATATGAACAGTTTTCAGAAAGGTAATCATTTAATATAAACAATTTTTAATGAAGCAAGCAATTATTAATTTCAGTAATATGAAATTTCCTCTTTAGGCTTAGATGTAGTGAAAAAGATAAATAGTCCAAATTTAAAGCTACAACTTGATATATTTCATTTACAACATATTTGTGGCAATATTACAAAAAATATAAAAGAACTTTTGCCATATATAGGTATGTTTTATCATAAATATATAAAAATGTAGAAGATTTATATTTCCTTTAATTTATAGGTCATGTGCAAATTGCTCAAGTACCAAATAGACACGAACCTGACTCATCAGGAGAAATAGATTATAAATATGTCCTTTCTATTCTAGAAAGAGAAGGATATGATGGGTATGTGGGTTTAGAATATCGTCCACAATCATCTTCAGTAGGAGGATTAAGTTGGATACAAAAATATGGTTACAAATTATAATATTCATTTTTTAAATATACATTGAAAATTTTCATATGTAACACTTGTTTTACTTCTTACCATTGTTGAAGAAAAGAATAAGTGTTTTTTGTAACAATTACGT
>NW_017100515.1:2185604-2187259 GCF_001263275.1 Habropoda laboriosa | reverse complement strand
AATATATCTATCATTTTATATTATTTCTAATTCATATTTGTTTACAAAGTTATTATATTCACTGCGACAGTTTGCTTTTAATTATCGTAATTTACGTTTATCGTCAAATCATTTTTCCCACTTTCTACATTTTAATGGCATATATAAGCAGCAACCTAATATTTGTAAAATATATCATTGTAAATTATGATTGAAGTTACATATTCTAATATGTAATAATAATTGTAGTAGTAACCATGTTGTACATATCTAAAACCTTGAAAATTTTGTGCAAGTTATTTTGCATTCTAATTTCTGTTACTAATTTCTAAGGAATTATGACAGTTCCAATGTGTGATAGTAAATATGGTCTTGATATTAACCCTTTGCATTTGCATGTTAAATAATTACAATGAAAGGATTAAATTAACCAATGATAAATGGTACATAGATCTAGAATATAGATATTTATTGAAGAATACTTAACTTAAGAGGTCAATGGAATATTCTCTTGAATAGCTTTCAAAAGAGACATTGTAACCGCAGTAAAAAAATAACAAGTGCAAGGGATTTATATAAAGACTTTGAAATCAAATTGAGTTAATAACAAACATATATCCATAAGGATGAATCAAGTTTAAATGCTGCTTCAAACAACTTCAGTTGCATCCACCAGTGGTTGATTGGCATCTACTGCAGGACCTATCACAGCAGTGCTGTAAAAGATTTGAAAAGTATTTAATTAAATTTGATATCACAACTACAGACTGATTAGAAGAATTTGTCATGTAAATGAATTTATATAAATAACTTACATAATCATAAAGTTATTAAATACAATAAAAGTACAACATTAGATGTGTATAAAGCTGTGATGCATGATTTCATTAAAAAGCACGTGTTTAAGTTAGCACTTCAGATTGTAGTTCCACAAAAAGCATTGAACTGTTAGTAAACATAAACAAAAATTATAAACATGCAGTAATACAAAACTCAACTTTGCCATAGGTGATTTTTTATATTTTTTTCATGTATGTTAAATCAAATAATTATTTAATTTTTGATGAAATATAATTTGTCAATTATATTTTTACTATGAACTTTTTTATATTAAAAATTAATATTACATGTAAATTACGTATACATTTCATATAATAGAAACGGAAATATTAACATTACAATAATTAGTCAAGAAGTATTTTTAAAAATTACTGACTGCAAAATTAAAATGTTAATATTTGTAATTTATAGTAAACTGTTCATTTTACACAGGAAACCTTAAAAAATGTATATTTTATTTCAGAAAAGAGAAATTTGTCAGTATTAATAATGTACAGAAATTAGACACACTTTTAACCAAACAATTTAATATTACCCAGTGCCAAGTGCCAAAATTGTAGCTTCTTCTACCAATGTCATTTGATCAATGGCGGACCTGTAGCCAAAAACTCAACCTAAATATTCCATTAAGTATACATGTAGATATGCATATACATTTGTATGAAGAATGAAACTGTAATATAAACCAATTAAAGGTTGTATATATCATTAACAAAACGAAGCATATGATGTTTGAAATACAACATAAAACTAAAAATTTATTGAAAAATTCATGTTAACAAGAATATAATGCACTTAGCGACATGCTTTCTTCTAAATTAATGAAAACATAATCA
>NW_017100515.1:2174662-2185506 GCF_001263275.1 Habropoda laboriosa | reverse complement strand
TAAAAACATTTTAATTATATTAACACTTTGCATGTAATTCTATATATTATTTTGTATTGAAACTAAGTTATTAATTTATTTATGTAATGGGACATGCACACCTGCAAAAATAATACTACACTCATGCATAATAATCAACTTCAATGGAACAAAAATTGAAGATATGTTAAGAATTAATTGTATAAAAAGTTTTTCATGTAGTATAAATACATTAAATGGTTTAACTTTACCAATTTATTTTTCTCTTTTTGTTACAGCTTTTTTTAGTAATAGACAATGAAATTTTATATATATACATATATATTTAATAAGGGGTATTTTATATGTATATTATATATCAATAAATGCATAAACAAGGAATATAATAATGTAAAATTAATGTACAATTCATATAATCTTTGTGTATTTCTTTAGGCATAATTGTCTAATCATTTTAATTATTGTACAAATTGTATATTTGTACTAATCATTATAAAAAATGTGCACTGATTACTACATACTCTTTTATTTTTAAGCATTTAGTCATACTTCGATTATTACATTAAACTATCAATTAAATTTTCTTTAGAAAATTTATATACAGTTACACAATATATATTAAGCTTACATAAAGTAAAAGTTCATGGTAAACTCTTTATTAATTGATATTTTTATACTGATAAAAAAAAAAGATGGAAGATTTTATTTCTTAAGTGTTTTGTAATTTTATGAGCCAATTATCATTTAAAAATAAAGAGTTTACATTAAATATAACTAATTTCATGAATTAATCCCTATGTGTAACATTTAAAATATGCTAAAATCAATGCTCTACCTTTCCTTCAATGAGGCAATGATGGTATCTTACTTGCAAAAGAAAGAAGAGTGATTAAAACTATGAATTGATATTAACATGTAAACTAATTCAGATGATTGAGTAACATGTTTTTTTTCTTTTCCATGTAACACAATGAACACTTGTGGCTAACATGAGTTTTGTACCAGAAGTATCATATTTGGACAATGCATATAGACTAATGCACTGCTTCAACATAGGGATTCACAGACTACACAATACCTGATTGTGACCCATAGGGAGGTGGAGAGTCAAGCTCGGTCTCATCACCCCACTGTTGGGTTGTATGACCCAACAGAGTATGTGTGTCTTCATTGCACAGCCGTTCAGGAAAGTTTACCCCATCGCCAAAACTGTAACCCACACCCTACCTTCTACTCGATGTAATCTCATTCATATTCAGAGGTAGCGTAACTACTTGTCTCTGATAGGTACATATAGATTATAAAATACTGCTGATTTAGAATTTTTTATTTTTCTAGTTACGCCACTTCTAATAAATAAATATCAATCTGCAAGAACCAGATGCACAATACCTTTTACAATAATAAAAAAATTATATTGATAAATGTAATTTTATCAATGCACAATATGATGCATTTATAAAAAAAAAACATGCATTTTTAAACATGAATTTAAAATAAAACTAATACCTATTTTAAAGTCCATCTCAATTAATGATTATCTGTAGATTAAATACAAGATACAAATTTAATCTTATTGTAAAAAGTGATATAAATATTATCAACTTTAACACAATATATAATCAATATCTTTAAAAGTAAGATCTAGAACAAAAATAATAATATTTGCAAATACCATAGGAATTATATTCTTTAATGTATTATAAGAAATTAATATTGCATTGACTAGAATTCATAATTATTTAAGAATACATTTGAAATTATACAACAACTTACAAAACACAATCACATCATCAATGAACAATTCACAAAAGCAATTAGGTACACAGCTACAGCATCAAAGTTATAACTTCATGTGTTTTGTTATATTTAGTATTAGTAATAGTCCAGTCAACTTTATAAATTGATCTTTATGGTAAAATTAAATAAAGCACAAATAAAATAAATAGTTGCATGCATTCATGAAGCAATATATATGTAACTTTGTTACTCTGGAACTCTGTATAAAATAAATGATAAATGATAATTTCTTAAATGAAAAAATGTGATCCTCTGTAAAATAAATGCATGAATATAAAGAAAAAAAAATATGAAGAAAACGATTCTCTTCTTTTTATTTTGAAAGATATTTAAATACTTTTTAAATGTAACAATACGTTACTTATTTTAATATTAACTGCCTTTTAATCAACAATATCATGGAGTTCCATAGTAAGATTTATATGTAGCTATCATTATATTGGCACTATAGGTTCTATAATGCTGACCTGTTTCGAGTACTGCCCATGGAGTCGTAAGTATTGGGTGTGCCTTGATGTTGCGCACGTACCGGATAGGTGACACCGTTTCCAAGACTAGAACACATTCAACGCATCCATCGCGTTTTAACGATAGTACAATTACTTTATCAATTGCATTTATATACTTATTTATGAAAGCCATAAATATTGATTGAAATATTGAAGACATAAATAGCGCGAAAGCTTAATACAAATTGCAAATAGATATTAAAATTATAAAAAAATATTTTTTGATACTTGATGCTAAATTCGATGGCAAATTCATGTATATAACTTTGATTTTTAAGGCAGTTTATGTAATTTATTATTCATATATATTTTTACCATTTTCTTCACTTTTTTATTTTATCTCTGGAATGATAACTGGTATGTTTACTTAATTTAAAATACATACATAAAAAAGCATAGGATACAACAGATAGTGCTATAGGTAGAAATATCTTCATAATATTTCTAAATAGATACTATTCTCTAAATATGATTACAGTTAGTTAAAGGAGAAATTTAATTTCCTGCAATGCATGACTTTAACATTTATCAATTTACAATTTTACATGATGTATATACATATTTGTATATCAGCATACACATGCTCTCTTACATAATCTATACATATAAATTGTAATTACTATATAATCATACTGGTTATGTTAAATTCTTTATGTTCATATATTGTGCAAATGGTTCTCAGTTTTCTCTTAAGATTATTATTATCTTATCATTAATGGGTAAAAAAATAAAACTTGTAAATTTCTGAACCTACCTAGTAAAAACAGGAAGGAACCATAGTTTAGGATTATCACCAAATACTTCTTGGAAATTATTGTACTTTCCAAGACTAAAACCATCTTTATCCTTTCCTGTGCGGAACATAGGTGGTGTAAATGCCTCTACAAATATTTAATAAAATGTAGTGCAAATCATTACTAATACTCTATAAAATATTAAATACTTCTTATCTATCATGCTTTTAATTACCTAAAGTAGACCTATTATGTAAAACAAGGTAGCAGTGATAAAAGAAAAGGGAATTTAAAGTAATTGCAAACATTAAGGCGACAAAGAATAAGAATAGTAGATGAAATTTGCCCATTCCATGCCCATCCAATTCTCTCTATAAAGGAAATAATCATATTATTCTAAGAATAAAAAATATTGCACAAAATTATTTATAGTTGAAGTACATATCAACTTTGTGCTAATTTATTATCCAAAAAATCATACTTACTTTCCAACAACGTATAAAGAATTGTAAAGATGTAGCAGTGATAAATATACAATAAAGAAGGGCATATCCCAGGAACAATATGAAGAATTTATAATTGTGAAAACCTACACAATTATTCACCCATGGACAATGGTGATCCATTTTTAAAACACATGTACTACACATACCACAATGGTGTGTTCGATCTGGCTTGATTAACTGACATTTCTCACAAATACCTCCATTTATAGTGCGATTTGTAAGTGGAAGATGTTGTGCAAATCTCTCTAAGATTTGTCTCTGTGCTTCTTCTGTTTCAGCTTGTTGAAATTTTTCCATTTCTACATTTGGTATTCTAAACTATACAAAATATCATATTACTTTATATACTACCTGTGCATTATAATAATTATTATGTAAATTAAATTTTACCTTGTCTGGTATTTCTATTAAGTCTGTAAATACAGTTTGCCAGTAGGACCATAAAAATAGTAGAAACAAGACATGATAAAAAAACAAATAAAAAGCTGTTAACAAAAAAAAAAATTAAGGTAAGTAAATTATTAATAAAACTATTTTTGATTTAAAATATTGTACTAATAATTGTACACACCTTTTTGAACATAATTATCTACTGTATCTAAAAAGTTAAAAAAACACTATTAGCCCATATAATTAGGTTACAAAACTTTTGAAATATTAATTTAAATATCATTTTTGTTTACAAAAAGTTCTCATTATTAAACGTAACTATAACATGTGATTCGAATGAACAATCTATAAAAATACTTACAAAAACATAACTGCACCACATAAGCATAATACGACCACGAGACAATCAACAAGATGAATATAACTGGTATCCATTTTATGGCTTTCATAAACCACCAACAAGATCCGTTTTGCTTTCCCATTCTATTCACTGTGTTACAAATATACATGTGTGCACGATTATATTATTCATGTAAACATTACTTTTCCCATTATTAAACCGATACACCATTGCAGACACCTTGCATGAAGCGTATACACAAACTCATAGGTTTCTCCGTTATAAGAAACCATCTTACAATAAGAAGCCGAATGTTATCTTGTTCTTACTACTTCCCTTTTGTCATCGACATTACGAATGTCGATATTTATGAACTATACACAATAGAAACTATTTTTTTTTACAGAAACGACACTTAACTGTAACCGTCCTTTCCATACCACCACCAGTTAAGGTAGATACACTAAAATAGCTTCAATTTAGTTAACAAATCTATGCTTTATGATTTCAACAAGATAAAGTCCGTGCAAAATGTAATTTCATCAGTTCTCATTAAGCTATGGTGTTTCCAGAAACTCGGCAAAAGATGTGGACAATTTTCATTGACAGATTTTTATAATAAAAATTAGTTACAAAATTATATCGATACTATCTTCTTATTTTTCATTATTACTATAAAACTCTAAAAAATTGAGTTACGCATACCTAAGCAGCCAATTTAAAAGCTCAACAACAACCATGCATAATCAAGATATAAGAAATGTTAGTTGTCTAATTGCAGACGAAGTTTACAATATTAGAAAAATGAATATGAACTGCCATTAGTATAGAGCAGGAATCTTAAGGTATATAAAGTTGGTACACAGAAAACGGTATTTAATTTCAAATTTTCGTTTTATCGGAATGTTTTCAGACACTCGAAAATTAATCAAATTAGTAATACATAATTGTAGAGGATTCAAAACAAGTAGCACTTGCATAATCATTTCAATATTTATTGCAACATAATCTTTCAACAAAACTTGACAATATTTCAGTTAATGTATACATAGGATCTTTCCATTTGTACATTTTTACCACATTTCCATGTACTTAAAACATTATTGTTCATAATACAGAGTTCATTCCATTATGACTAGAATACAAAATTATGAAATTTCATTTTTGTGCATTCACTTAAAAAAATATCATAGCAATCTCTGTAATCACTCATTACATCTAGACATTCAGTTTTCTTTATTACATTTTATTACAGTCGTTATTTACAGACACTAGGGAATAGAAAATTATATCATAGTTTAGCATCTTCCACTTACATCTTAAATATTATTCCAATATATCCAATATTACATAATTTAATGAATATTCTGATTAAAAATACATTCCTACTAAAATTATGTTTTAGTACAACGCAAAAAAGCTATAAAATGTTAACTTAATATTCTTTGCACATTATATTATCAGTAGCATAGAACAAATGTGCGTTTCTTTTTTAAATACTGAATAGAATACAATAATTTAATAATAGTATTTTTTATGTTAAACATGCATATAATTTACAATGCATAAACAAAATTCATAATTAAGGAACCTATCATAAAAAAATTCGAAATTTTTTATAATTTATGAATCTAATCCCCTATGTTTTCGCTTTATTCTTGCATATGGACCAATATCAGGGTCCATCACAAAATCATACAAGACAGACACCCAAGAGTTGTGTTGTGGTAAGTTGTCATAAAATTCTGAGGCTATTCTTTTTACCTACAGGAAAATGAAAATAGTACAATATAATTTAATATTCTGAAATGGATTATACTTGCCTCTGGTAGTCTTGAACCAGGAACAGCAGGAAAATCATGGTGTTCATTATGATAGCCAACATTAAATGTAATCCAATTTAATGGACCATAATAACTATATGTTTCAAAACCTTTTTTGTACATATAATGCTCTGATATAAAATGACCAGCTACAGGATGCAAACCCATTGCCATTGCTGATCCAATAAGCAAATAAACTAAGACTTTCCCACCTATAAAGTAATTACATATAATAACATATTAATATGTTATATGTAATTATTATAATGTTATTATTATTGCTAAAGACTTACCTAAGAAATACCATACCAACCCATCAAAAGTAAGTTGTATTATCAAATTTATATACTCCATTAATGTAGGTGCAGTTGGATAAACAACAAGAGGTCTAAATGCATAAAAAAAAGGCTGTAAACCTAACCAACAAAGCTTTCCAAATGTTGTGCAAAATAATTTTGCTTCTAATAGTGTTGGTAAATCTGTATCTAATTTTTCATCACCTTGATACTGTAATTTATTTGTGAAAATATATTGATCCATTGTATTAATTATAAATATTATTTTAATACATTTTTTATTCTTTATTAGTACTTACACGGTGATGTATAAGGTGATATTTTTTAAAGCTAACTGATACTGGTATACCTATAGGTAAATTAGCAAAATATCCAAATAATCTATTAGCTCTGGGTCTAGAATGCCCAAAAGCAAGATTATGTGCTATTTCATGTATTGCTAAAAGTGTAACACCAATATATTTAATTAAATTTAATACATAATATGAACAATAAAATTACATAAATGCAAACTGTTAATAAGTAAAAATGATAAAACTCAATGATTAAACTGTATCAGCAATATAAAATGTGATATATCTACTAGATAAGTCTTAATGAATCATTATCTTTAAAATAACATGACATTCATACAATGTTATCATAATTTTATAAGAATTATTTTACACTTAAAATTATTCAAACATATTTTGTACATACCTAACATAAGAGAATGATTAATTACACCTCCAAAACAATATGCTAAAAGAAACAACACTGGGTAACTTAAATCTTTCACAAAAAACATGGAAATAAACTGAGTTAAAACCATTCCTGTTACCACCCATTTAAAATTTGGATCATACCCAAATAATTTCTTTATTTGTGGATATTTCTCTGAAAAGAAAGTGTCATTTTATAATGCAGTTCATAAACAAAAATATGAAATATATTGTGTAAAGTTTTTAACATAAATACTTCAAGTATATTTGTATAAAACTTTTATATCATTTAAATCTTTAAACATTGACATTAATTAATATCATTGATTTTACTTATGCTATCTTGTTAATGACTAGTAATAAAAATTATAATGTCAAAGCAAAATTGAAAAAGGTATAAAATTTGATACATATACCACATTTTAAAGTCATACCTAAAATTATTTTACGTCGAGATGCATGTGGTTCTTCCGTATAAACCCACTCAAAATCAGTTCTCGAAACGTGTTGACCCATCTTCACATGGAAAATATTTATCTAGCCTTGTTAAATAAATATTTGGTAATTTTTAATCAACCACTATACGAAACTTCAATATATACTTTACGAAATATAAAAATCACAGAGATCTCTCATACCCGGTATTATCACCAATCAACTGTGCTAATCACATAAATACTGATTACAGCGCAATCTGTCATAAGTAAGAAAACCAAACAGGTAAGTGAAGTGACATACGATGTATTTTACAGTCTCAAAATAGCAAAATGTTTTGCAGTAACATTATAAGATTAGTTTTTAACTTTTAATAATGAACAAAAGATATATTTTTATATAAAAAATTGTTTATTTTTATATAATTTTTATTAAGAAATAATTTATTTTTATTTTCGAATAGTTTACAATTGTTTAAAATAAGATAAGTTTTATATACATCTATAAAAAGTGCATATTCTTGTCATAAAATACAATTATTTATCAAATAACACATTATTTATTAACATGATGTAAAAAAAAGTAGTAATTCTTAGATAAAAACTGAACATACGAAATATTAAAGGTAACGTGAACTACATGTATGTTGTCAATGTTTTTAATTTATACGTATAATAGTAGTAAAGAAGTTTATTTTTATAAATTTATATAATATTTATAAAATATTTGTAAAATAATTAATGGTAATCTTATGTTATATTGGTATTTAAACTTAAAAATATTGCTATTATTTTCATATTGTGACGTCACGCTCTGTGACTCATGCGAACCAGCTATGAGGTTCACACTTTGCGATTCTTATGTGAATCCACCTACTAATACACTACCACCTAATACACCCGTATTTATATTCATAGTACACATTCTAAATGTAACCATAATCATAAGTTTACTTTATATTTAACTATAGTTCGTATCTATTGTAACATAAGATAAGAATCTTAGTATAATGTTAAATTGTGATTTGCATATTAAAGTGATCGACATAGTGCATGCGCGCGCCGCTACGCGCGTAAATCCCCGGAAGCACGTAAAGCTCAAACGTTATTCTCTTGTTTACTAATCATCCTTCACTTGTTTTTTCATTATGCAAGATCAACCATGTACGCTTTTGGGTAACTACATGTGATCACGCGATTAGGCATAAACTCACGTGTCGCGTTTTTCACATCAAAAACACAGTTCACCACATCGTTGCCGTCTTTCTCATCGATGACGCTGCGGCTTTACCTTCCATGTGTAGTCGGTACGTTATCAGCAATTGGTATCCTACCAATTAAGCCTCTAGGCGTGTGCCTAAAGAAAACAGCAGAGGGTAAAAGTTTTACTATATTTGCTCGCTTCGTACGAAAGAGAACAATCGTCGCGAAATTCGTGGTGTGTAAGCCAAGAGAGAGACCTCGTCAGACGCGGACATACGGGCCACATGGCCAAAATAGTTTCTGATCTTTGTGTTCATGCTCCGTGGTTGGCCCTCATCTAGTTACATTTTTTTTCTTCACAGGACGTAACAATATCAAAAATCAGTTTAAAAATTTGTTACGTTATAGGGAATTATCAATTGATTCAGTTTTTAACGTGCAATTATAGTAACAAAGTTTTAATAGCTAGTTTACAGATATTTATTATAAGTAAGAACGAAATTACTTATTTAGAATATAACCAACTTTATGAAACCGGCATTAAGACTAGTCGATTGGTTTACTCCATAAGTGTCCACTCTAAAAACTGAAGATCGAAGCCAGAATCTTTTAGTGCTTTCAGTTTTTTTTGTTTTTGTGCACAAAGTGAATATGTCAAAGATTGTGAGGATGTATAGTTAGCATTAAGTTGAAAGTAATTACAATTGCGAATTATAAGTGTGAGCATCGATGAAGCGTTATGAATTATTAATAACCAGTTGGTCATAGTTGGAATCACGACATGGCATCCCGCAGGTGAGGCACGTTTTTATACTTGCATAAAAAATATGTAATTATCATAATTCACGGACGATCGCTGAACAGGCCTACTTATTTATCAGTGTTAGTTGTGGATTAGTCAAACACTCAGAGGTAGGGTATGCGCACTTAAATCAATTAATACTGTTAAATCTTTTATGTCCAAAAACGGATAAAATAGTAATTTCGCTTTAAATGTACATCTGTTACAGGCATTTTTAGTTATTTATTAGTATTATATAGTCTGACATTATAAAACGAAAGTTTAAATTATTTATATACAATATCTAATAACATTATTATTAAATATAAATTAAATATATTACAAAGATTTAATTAAATGAGATTGTATTTAATTTGTAGAGAATATTTATACTATTAAATTGTTAGTGTTGTAATTATATTATTAGTGATATTGATTTTATTTTTGATATTTTCTCTTGTTTAAAGTATTTTAATTCATTAATGAAATATGTATTTTATTACTATGACTATTTATAAACTATTTGTAAGATAAACGTCAAAACAAAAGTCTTAGAATGTTTCACATAAATGTTTGTTGCAGATGGTTTCATCCGAATATATCGGGTTTAGAAGCAGAACGTTTATTAATGGAACGAGGTTATGATAGTTCATTTTTGGCACGTCCAAGTTCATCTAATCCTGGTGATTTTACATTATCTGTTAGGTAGGTACATAATATATTGCACAGATCATCTGTTTATATTGTTGTGTTGGATTTGTTTATATTATAATTATACAACATCTAATATCTTTATATTATTCTCAGACGGAATGGTGAAGTGACTCATATTAAAATACAAAATACAGGGGACTTCTATGATCTTTATGGTGGTGAAAAGTTTGCAACCTTATCAGAACTTGTGCAATTTTATATGGAAAATGGAGGACAATTGCGTGAAAAAAATGGGGAAATTATTGAACTAAAGTATCCATTAAATTGTGCAGATCCAACAACTGAAAGGTATTTATTTAATTAAAACAGAATATGTACTTAATATTTTCATAATAAGCATTACAATAAAATTTGTTATGCATTGGAACACTTTCTTGTTATTGTTACTTCAAATGCACGCATATAGCATGGTATGTGTTAATAGTAAAATATGGGTAAAGGTGGTTCCATGGCCATTTATCAGCTAAAGAAGCAGAACGTTTAATGCTGGAGCGAGGTAAAAATGGATCTTTTCTGGTTCGTGAATCCCAGAGTAAACCTGGTGACTTTGTATTATCTGTTCGCACAGATGATCGTGTTACACATGTTATAATACGATCTCAGGTTAATTACATTTTGTATTTCATATTACATA
>NW_017100515.1:2171229-2174629 GCF_001263275.1 Habropoda laboriosa | reverse complement strand
AAATCTTTGACTTCATTATTGGAAACAATAAATATTGCAGGATAATAAATATGATGTTGGAGGAGGTGATAAATTTGATAGTCTAAGTGATCTGATAGAGCATTATAAACGTAATCCAATGGTGGAAACAAGTGGAAGTGTTGTCCATTTACGGTAAGAAATATAAAGTATTATGATCTTTTATATGCATATGGTAATATAAATGTACTTTCATTTTTTTTTTTTTTTTCTTTTCTAGGCAACCTTTCAATGCTACTCGTATAAATGCCAGTGGTATTGAAAGTAGAGTAAGACAATTACATAAAGAAAATGGTTGTTCAAATGGATGGTTTTGGAATGGTGCTACAGGTAGCAATGAAGGAGGAGTAGGGCGTGGTAAAGGAAAAGCTGGGTTCTGGGAAGAATTTGAGTCATTGCAACAGTTGGAATGTCGTCATTTGTTTTCCAGGAAAGAAGGTTTACGCCCTGAAAATCGGGCAAAGAACCGATATAAAAATATTTTACCATGTAAGATTTTTCCGTTTTTAAACTCAATTGCTTTTATGTATACATTTCAATTACCAATGATTTTTCCATAGTTGATCATACAAGAGTGCGTTTGAAGGACGTTGATCCAAATATTCCTGGAGCCGACTATATTAATGCTAACTATATTAGGGTAAATTTTTTTTGTTCTTCAGTATTCATCTTATATACAAGTATTAAATCAATTTATATATAAATATTTATAGAACGAAGAAGGAGATGGACAAACTAGTGGAATTAATACAAGTGGTGATTTTGGTTCATTTAATAAATGTTATATTGCAACACAAGGTTGCCTTCCAAATACAATACAAGATTTTTGGCATATGGTATATCAAGAAAATACACGAGTTATAGTTATGACCACCAAAGAAATGGAAAGAGGAAAAGTATGTAATCTAAAAATAAATATTGAAAGTATATTTGAAAAATTGTACGTGTTTTAGAATAAATGTGCTCGGTATTGGCCAGAAGAAGGTGAAGTTACAGAATATGGGGGTGAATGGAAAGTGCGTGCTTTATCTCGTACTTCAACGACAGATTATACATTACGGGAATTTTTGTTACATGGAAATAAACCATGCTTTACGGAATCCAGAAGAATTTACCACTATCACTTTCAAGTACATAATTACTATTTACATCAGCATCCACATATAATTTAAAGAATAAAATTGATTATATTATACTAACTTTTCAGGCATGGCCTGATCATGGTGTTCCATCAGATCCCGGGTGCGTATTAAATTTTCTTCACGACGTGAATGCAAGACAAGAATCAATCGCTGCTTCTCTTGCGTCAAGTGGTCAAACTGTTCCAAGCATAGGTCCAATTCTCGTACACTGTAGCGCTGGTATTGGTAGAACTGGGACATTTATTGTTATCGATATGATTCTTGATCAAATCAAGCGTCATGGTAATTATATCTTTATTTTAATAATTATTTTGCTTAAAGCTCTTATTTTGTGTAATATGCTTATCTGTTTTATGTACATTATATTTTTAGGATTGGACTGTGAAATTGATATTCAAAGAACAATTCAAAGAGTACGTTCGCAAAGATCAGGAATGGTTCAAACAGAAGCACAATATAAGTTCGTTTATCTCGCTGTATTACATTATATTGAAACAGTATCTCAACGGATGCAAGCAGAGCAGGTAATTAGTACTTTTATGAAAACAGTTACTGAAGTTTTTATATCCATTATGTATCGATTCATTTTTATTTATTTGATCTATTATTTTTACAGAAATCTCTCCATTTAGGTCGAGAATATACTAATATTCGTTATAAAAGTGAAACAAACGCTACGGCTATGGGTGATATTCCGATCCCTACATGTACTGCGACAACTCTTTCGACATCAGCACATTTTACATTACCCACTCCTATCAATAGTTTGAGGCCAAAGTAATTAATATTAACGTCACCAAATATCGAGATTTTTGAAAAGCAAAGAAGAGGCTTTGTTACTCTTACCACATGTGGTGTTGAGCTTTTGTTATTATCATAATATACTTATTAAAAATTTAATTTGCAAATTAATTGGTTATTTCAAATATTTTTCAAAAAATGTGCTATTACAATGAATTCATATTCTTTCGTATTTAATACAATGATTATACTTATATATTGCATATACGTATGACCATAATCAATATAAAGAAATTACAATTGCACCATTTTGCAATTAAATTGGTTATTTAAAAGTAATCAGTGACATTTTAAAGTGTTGTATCATAGAAAAATAATGATATTTTTATGGCAATTTGATCGCAGTACTGAATGACAAAAAATTTTAGAATACAAAGTCTCAATAATAATTATATTAAGTATAATAGAAGTATGTAATTGCTTTCATAAAATAATTTCGCTACCTATACTGCATCAAATATTAATTAGATAACAAATTTGTCTCAATACATTTATCATCTTTCATGCCTACCTTTAAGAAACAATAGCGAATCTTCTTTAAAATTTAATTTTCTCGAATATGCAACGAATTTTTAAAAATTTCTCTAGGTTTCAGGTATAATATTATATATTGTGCCTCAAAATATATTGATATTTGCTTTTATTGTGATTATATAATTGTACAAATTTTTCTAGTAATATTTAGGACTGATTTTTATGTAGAATTTTTCTTTTAATATTTTTTCAAAGATTGCGAATAAGAAACATTTATTATTTGTAAATTTTATCATGGTACAAGGCAGAACGCGCAAAGATGTGATACATTTAGTTTCACGCATAATAAAAAATACATAGGCCTTCTATTTCCTTGAGAAGGACCCTTTTATTGCAATTGATATTTGTTACTTTTAGTATTTGTACTTAATTATATTGTAAACATTAGTATTGAAGTCCATTTATTCATTTATAAGAAAGTTTAACACCGAATATTAGCATTAAAAGAGACAGCGATGATAATTGTGAAAATTGAAATTAAAATTTGTATATTTAAACACATACTCATTTAAACATTTATATTAAACAAATTTTTATCATTTTCGCACAAACTTTTTTATTTTATCATTTTTTATCATTGTAACAAATTTCATCATATTCATTCTTAAAGTTAAGTAAGGCTACATAAGGAATAAAATTTTTGCTGCTCCAAACTTACTCTAACGCTTGTATTTTGTATGTAATTTTTATACAAACGTAGATTATACATGCTTTAATACTATTAGTGCCTATTTTATATATTTTTTGTATTCATTTATGATATTTGAATGACATTTTAACAAATACATAGCTTATCAGTGTTTAAATTAAAACTTTGCTTGTAAAGTATACATCTGAGTGAGTCCTGCCTTATAAACTGAATCGCAAATTTGATATTTTAAAAGTATTTTATTACATTATTCCGA
>NW_017100515.1:2168162-2171163 GCF_001263275.1 Habropoda laboriosa | reverse complement strand
AATAAATATTCTAACATTTTAACATGTATGTTTTTAAGAATGAAACAATGTTGCATTTACTACCAACTTTTATCTTATGTAGTGTACCTTGGTTTTGGAGAAATGTTATGTACTACTTCTAAATGTTATTGTATTGTACTGTATTGCTATCAAAGACATGTGTGATAATAACTATGGCATTAAACATTTTGTTATAAAATTCTACCCTTAGATTATCATAGAATATTATATTCATATTGAATTTAAAACTATCTTGTTTTTGTGCATATGTCAAATAATATAGCACATTAAATATCAGAGATTTATCTATTCAAATGTAGACAATGTATGAATTTGCATAAATAACAACAGAGAAGCATACATCATATAATGTTAAATGAATACAATGACACTATCGTTTATTATAGTAAATGGTGTTTACCTCTTAGAAGAGGAGAACAGTTTCATATAAAATTTGTTCTTTATCAAATATGTTTTATTGCAAATTAAAAACTATATATTATAAAATTCAATTGTAATAACTATTTAATTATGAAAATAATATAATAATAAAGTGTTACCATAAGGACAAAATGGATTTTACTTACAAACCAGTTTTATAACTCTTTAGTATTTCTAAATTTTGAAATAAAATAATTATGCAATGCAAAAAAATTTAAACGTATTAAACACTATTTTTTTTCTGTCTTATTAATGTAATGTATAAAATTGTATTTAGATTATTTAATACACAATGTAAGTTAAATCTAAACAGTTCTTATAATATATTTTGTAAAACTCATAAGTTGTAATTATTTTAATTTAAAATTATGATTGTTTTCAATTTAGTAAATCTATATTAAAATAGGTTAGGTGGTACAAGGTTTGCACAACACGTATCGAAATCATTGGTAGCAACAAAAGTTTAATGAAAAATGTATACTTATAAAATATTGTAAAAGTGTATATTATATAGATACCATTTTTAATATTGACATTACGTAATTATTTAAAGGAAGATACCTACAAAAATATTAAACTTTCAACGACAAAAAATGTATATTTTACTTGAACGTTATTTACACCTATTTTCATTCCGTATTCGATGTATTCGCAACGTAAATAATAGTGCGATAAATTTTGCTTTGCCAGCAGGCAGTGTAATGTATGTTTTTAATAGAAATACAAAACTGCTTCAAAGGGAACGGGCCGCACAAGCACCCGATGTAAAACTGTACGATTATATTAAAGATGAAGTAGGCTACAGACTTGCAGATAGGGTATTTGATATAAAGAGAAATTTTAAAAAAGTGCTTGATTTAGGATGTGGTCGTGGTCATGTGTCAAAGCACATTTTACCAGAAAATATTGAAGAATTAATTTTAACCGACATGTCCCCAACATTTCTACATCAAGCAGAAGTTACTGAAGGGATTAAAGTATCACGGATAAATATGGATGAAGAAGACTTTTCAGTTGAACCAGATAGTTTAGATTTAGTAATAAGTTCACTGAGTCTTCACTGGGTAAATGATTTACCAGGATGTTTTAGGAATATTAATGAAAGTTTAAAAAACGATGGGGCCTTTATAGCAGCTATATTTGGTGCAGGAACATTATACGAATTAAGGTAATTCAAATGATAACTTTATGTTGAATGTACAAGTATACAATCATCTTGGTATTTTAGAGGTTCCTTACAACTAGCAGAATTAGAAAGGGATGGTGGAATTTCAGCACATATTTCACCATTTGCAGAAATTAGAGACATTGGAAGCTTGTTAACAAGAGCTAAATTTACAATGTTAACAATTGATACAGATGAAATTGTTATTGGTTATCCAAGCATGTTCGAATTAATGTGGGATTTGAAAGGTAATACTTAAAATTATTACACAATAACAATTTAATAAAAGCTTTATATATATTGTGCTTAATAACATGTTAGTTACACCATTAATAAATCTGTAACTTTACAGGAATGGCTGAGAATAATGCAATAAAAAATCGAAAAATACGTTTAAATAAAGATACTCTTCTTGCAGCTGCTGCAATATATAAAGAATTATATGGAAAAGTTAAAGAAGATAATACTCTTTATGTACCTGCTACCTTTCAAATAATTTATCTATTAGGTTGGAAGCCAGATCCATCACAACCTAAGCCCTTAGAGAGGGGTACTGGACAAATATCACTTAAAGACTTACATAAATTAGATGAAATTATAAAAGAAACAAAGGCAATTAAAATAAACGATGACAAGTAATTGCTATAAATATGAAGAACAGTAAATATTTATATTAAATATAAAATTCATCATATTCATTATATAAATCCTTTTTTAACCTATTACAACAGATTAACAAATAATCAATGTCAGTTAACAAGTAAGAAATATTTTCACTAATATTATAATAGTTTTATTTATATTTACGACTTATGTTCATCAATTTTATCTTTATGCATTATAGCACCTTTATCTATAAGATCAGGAATTTCTACTGCCAACCATGGACCAAGCTAAAAATATAATAAATTTTCTAACTTTTTTAACAACAAAAGTAATAATTGAAGAACTTGTTCATAAGTAAAAAACTTACTCCAAGTGCCATGGCATGTGCAATTCCAAATTTTGGTACATTACGTGCCCATAAAGGTTTAAAATGGTCTGTAAGACAAATTTTTCCACCTCTGTACATTTTTGCAGTTTTACCATCTAACTCAGGTAAAGCAATTTCAGGGGCTGTTGTAGGGTATGTAACAGGTACCTAAATATATCAAACAATTCCATTTGGTCAGGAAATTAAAAAATCTAATTAATTTGTATTTAATAGACATAGCAAATAAATAAATTACTTACATCAAATTCAACATCAAATTCGTATTTTAAAAAATTATGTATGTACCAACATTTGCCAAACCATCTTGTACCTTCTTTATTTGATTCCAAACGAAACCAATCATTGTCAGATTCTTTATTATTTTTTACATTTTGAAAAATACATAAAAATTGCTTCCAATT
>NW_017100515.1:2165556-2168140 GCF_001263275.1 Habropoda laboriosa | reverse complement strand
ATATTAAAAATTTATTATATTTAATTCAATGCTTAATTATGATTAATAATTTGAATTTGAATATTTTAGTGTTTCGATAGTTTCAGACAACCATATGGAAGGTAATATTTAAAATAAAATCTACTTTAATTAAAGCTTGATATTCTTCTTTTAATCTTTGCACCCATATTTCTTTATCCCTAGGACCTGCTTTCGTTTGCAGCAATGGAATATTACTTAATGTTTTCTTCGTTGATTCATCTACCATCATAAGCTATTATAATTACTACCGGTATTAATTAAAGTTTATAATTTCTGTCACTTCGAACACCAAATCCATAAGGCGTGCTTCAAGTTAGGTTCTGTACCGATGTTACAATGTATATATGGAGAAGTGTGAGAATAATCGATATATCGAAAAGATCCATATATAGAGATATTTGAAACGTTAGTTACAATTATATCTGACAAATTAAACTTACATCTTATTTAAATAAACATTTTTATTCTATCACATTCAGTTTCATATGAAAAAAACAAGGATTGAAAGTTCATCTTGAGGTATTATCTATTTGTAATTGAAACTTGATTGATCAGTGGTTAGTCACCTTGCAAAGGTGGTGATATTGAACTTTTTAAGTTGCGTGCATTTCGATTTGATTTGCTGTCCGGTTTGCTTGAACGTATTGTGTGAAAAACTGTGACATGTTAATCGGTAATCGAAAAGAAATATTAATTGAAATAAAATAACATTGATGCATCATGGCTGATTCATCTTATGAAAAAGGACTTACGGAACTTTCAAAAATGAAGGTAACTCGATTGTATCTTGTTGATACAATTCAGCACCCGGGAAACTAAAATGGTGTATAGATATTAAGATTATAAAATGAAAAAATATATAATTGTAGATAAATATTATTAAATAGGTTGCAGATTTGAGAATTGAATTGAAGCAAAGAGGACTTCCTACTACTGGTAATAAAACTGAATTGGTAGAAAGGCTTCAGTTAGCAATTCATGGTGGTATATGTTTTTGAATGAATTTTGACCTATAATTTTTTTCTGTGAGAACTATATATTGATAAAAGAATGTTTTCACTGTTAGATTCTGCATTATCTTTGGATGAAACTACAGAAGAAATTTTAGATGAAGATGCAGTCCTTGGAGTAAGTTAGAAATAAAATTAATACATTAACACCTTGTTGGGATTAGTGTAAGAATGTTATGCAAGTTAGAAACAGGATATATTGTAAATTTTTAAATTTATAGTGGAACTTCTTCAAACTTAGAAAACACTGTAACATTTCTTTTGAGTTAAAATTTTGGTCTTTGGCATAATTTTTACATGGTTAATTGTTATAACAGTGTAAAAATTGTGGAAATTCTGCCCCATCACAAAACTCATATGTGTGGAACAATACAATGTAATGAAGGATTACCAGAGCATTTAAAAAATCTGAAACTTAAATGTGGGGAATTGATATATTGCTAATAATTATAAAAAGAAAAATATAAGATTGATTTCTATCCATAATTCTGAAAGGTGTTAATATATTATCCACTTTGTAACATAGTACTGATAATGTAATTATAAAAAATATATTTCCTTAAACAGGATGAAGAAATAGAAGAATTATCAAGTAAACCTGATTCACAAGAAGTTAGTGAAAAAAGAAAATTATCTACTGAAAGTAATGTGAGTGCAAAGAAAATAGTTCTAAACCGAAAACCAGTAATTGAAGAAGTCAAGAATGAACAAACAGAAAAAATTGAAACTGATCCAAAAATCACTGAGACTGCACCACCAGAAAGAAAAATAATTAAACTCTCAGAGCTTAGTATTAAAGAGGTAACAGTTAATTTAAATTATACTTTCCTACATTATATAAGTTAAAAATTAAGTATAAAATGTTAATATAATCTATATCATTGTATAGAGATTAGAAATGAGAGCTAAGAAATTTGGATTGCCTTTGTCTGAAGCTGCAAAAAAAGAAGTTAGATCTGCAAGATTCAGTATTAATAACCAAAATAACAAATCAGCTGCATCTGTAAAAACACCTGTGGTATAGATATATATAAAAATATTTACATATTAAAAAAGGAAAGACAGTACAATATATTTTTGATCCATATAATTTATTTATGCATTTGCAGCATACAACCTATGAAGTTCTAAAGAAACGAGAAGAAAGGTTTGGTACTTCTGTCTCTAGTTTAATGGAAAAGGTAGTAAGTTAACTAAAATAAACTAATTTACATTTTAAATGTATTATGTATATAAGTTTCATGACTGCAATTTGTTTTAGGCTGAATTAGAAGCCAGAATAGAAAAAAGAAAAGCTAGATTTGGCGAAGTAAAACCTGCAAATGAGAAAGTATTTTATAATAAAATTAAAATTGATAAAATTAAAATTGATAAAATTAAAATTGATAAACTTAAAGCTGAGTAAATGATATTCAGTGTTATATATTAAAACAGCAACTTAGATTGCAAACTTTACTTTAAGTTTTCTTATTTTCAATATAATTATTGTATACATAATGAAGGATCATTGTATTTGTTATAAAATACTTTGCATGATAAGTTTAACAGATCTT
>NW_017100515.1:2162520-2165338 GCF_001263275.1 Habropoda laboriosa | reverse complement strand
AGTATAACATTCTCTCATTTTAAAACGAACAATTGACTTGAAATATGCATATTTATATCATTAAAATTTTGTATTACCATAAAATAATATAATTCAAAGCAAGTAAATAAATTGTTCTTACTCCTGACACGCATTAAAATTAAATGCTTAGAAGAAAAAGCATCCTATGATATTATTTCAATATATTGAATTTTATTACAAAATGTATTTAGGCTACAACATGTAATATAATAATTGCGTTTGGTCTAGACCCTTACGAAAAAGAAAAGCTAAACTGCACCACATTTACTGTTGTCTCGACAAGACACTTCGTCCGTTTACGTTTCAAGGAAACATTTATAAATGCGAAAAAGTTTGGTACATGTGCGAAAATGAACGTACCTCCTTAACTGTTATACAGACCACGTTTGATACATTTATCCAGTTTTGAGATCGAATCAGTGTGTTATCACAAATATATCTCATACGAACTATATGAATTTCTCTAAATGCGGACGTGTCATGCATAAAAGCAATATAAATATATATGAATATATTATATATACATATCTTTTGAAAAAATTGATTTAATGTTTTTTGCTGTTTGTTCAGAGGAATTAAAAATCGGATAAAAAAAACGAGTCTTCGGACATATCGAAAAACTTCAATCTTTTTTTTCTGCTTTTCTTTAATATAAATACTTAAATAAAAATCATCATTTTTATCAAAGATTAAATTTTCAATTGTGGAAAGTGAAATAGCTATCAATTGTATGTGAGATTGTTTTACAATACAAAGAATATTTTACACGGTTCTAATGACCATTCGAGTATTCGTGAAAGAACATACATTACAAATTCGCATTTTCCTTGAAGCGCACCCTAAGAACGAATGGTCCGAAGACACATTGATATATTTAAAGAAGACAATAGATTGTACATTAAACAGTATACAACCGAAATATATCGTATAGATGTAAAAATAATAAAATTATCGGTAGTAAACTTTCTATTACATTATACGGCGTGTAATGTGTGTATAATCATTCAATTCGGTCGTTAAAAGTTCGACGAAGTAAAGGAAACTATCCCAAGCAGCTAATCCTAAGATAATGTATTTCCTTTTTTTTTTTATTTATATAACTTCTATTTATATTAGGTATGCACGTACGTGTGATAACTAAACAGATACATGATTTTTTGTGACGCAAAGACACTACCAGCTTTGCGCATTGATCAAAGAGCAGGAGGCTGTTGTACACAAAAGGAAAAGTAAAGGTTAAACATAAATAACACTTTTTTTCATAATTATTCTTCTCGCTTTGTTTGTATATAATCGTATCTGTTCAGTGAATCACCCAATCCAATTAGTTTCATTTGTATCCACTTTTTGATCAAAGAAGTATAGTTCTTCGAACATTTGTTCATTCAAGAAATGGATTCAATGAATAAATTTCTCAAAGCTGCGCTGTAGGCACGAGCAACTCTGACCTTGGGTCAAGTTTATAATGATTTCTAATAATACGAAACATTCGTATAATATCTTAATTAATTCTTTACATTTTTTATTATTATTATTGTATATATATCTCTCTCTGTATATATATATTCATTTTCCTTTTCTTAAAAGCTTGAAAAAGCGTGTTAAAAAGATCTTTCGAAAAAAAGAAGAATGGACAAAGAAAAAAATAAGGGTCTTCGTCAACATGGTTGCACATGCCTAAAAAAAAAAGCAAATCATACATTCACACATATGTAGGTACATATAAACTATGTATTTGCAAATTGCACGCCACAATAGAATAAAAAATTTTTTCCCCCTTTTAAAACTATCTTCCGATTATCTACACACGCATAACGTTAGTTTCGTTAAATTTTTCTCTCTCACTTTCTTAGAATTGGACTTAGCAGCCTCCTGTTCTCTAATATAACTATATCCAAATGTTTTATTCATTTAATATAATTATCAAGTAAAATTTGTAAAATACAATATATATACTACCTATCATAAATTCTTAATCTTTCTTTATAAATAATTATAGTAGTAGTCTTCACACCATTTGTTAATTTATTATAATCGGATGCCGTTCCTTTCGTTTTTTTTTTTTTATTTAAATATTACATTTGTGCCCTTTGCACTAATTCATTTTATAGTATTCTGTGTGACTGTGTATATATAATACATGTAATATAATCTAAAGGACTTATTATATTTACATATATACATGTAACAACGGTCCGTAGTCCGAATTTGTTAATAATCTTTTTTTTTCTTCTGATTACTACTAAGATCGACTTCTTCAACAGCAAACGTTTATCCGGGAAAGGACATCTACACACCTACGATGGATTTGGAAATAACTGTGCACGAATTTCATCTGTGAATACTAATGAGTGATTAGTTAAAATTCTGGTCAGATCTTTGAGTAATCCTTCCTCTAGCGAGACGCAACTCACGTTGCTACTAGCGGCTGGTCGTTTGCTTCATATAAATTTAATCAAACTCGAACTAATTACAAAAAGCTTACAACTCTTAGGAAATAGGCTTCATTGTTAGCGATTAATATATATTTCTCCCCGCGTTCTTACTTGGCCAACCTTGGATTTGGTTTCGGCGGCTTTTTTCTTTTCTTTTTTCCCTTCTTCTGAAAGTACAAAGATTTCAAGCAACTGTTTGCTTAAGAGGTCAAAGAGGAAGACAATTCTAACTCTACGCTTTTTCTTATGTTTTAAAACAGTACAATACGCGTATAAAATAACGCTAGAACGTACATCATCGTATGTTTATGCAAATACTCTTTCTTTCATCATTATTTCAAACATTCCAATGCCCCGACACA